>NC_030423.2:8026402-8213902 GCF_001660625.3 Ictalurus punctatus | reverse complement strand
TCCACGAGGTGAGATCTTGCATGGAGCCCCAGGCCGAGGGAGATTGACAGTTCTTTTGTGTTTCTTCCATTTGCGAATAATCGCACCAACTGTTGTCACCTTCTCACCAAGCTGCTTGGCAATGGTCTTGTAGCCCATTCCAGACTTGTGTAGGTCTACAATCTTGTCCCTGACATCCTTGGACAGCTCTTTGGTCTTGACCATGGTGGAGAGTTTGGAATCTGATTGATTGATTGCTTCTGTGGACAGGTGTCTTTTATACAGGTAACAAGCTGAGATTAGGAGCACTCCCTTTAAGAGTGCGCTCCTAATCTCAGCTCGTTACCTGTATAAAAGACACCTGGGAGCCAGAAATCTTTCTGATTGGCTAATTCAATACGTTTCTGTCTTAAGTTACATATCTTGAATTTTATTAGTCAGTTGTGTGTTTTCATTTGGTTGTGGTTCTAAGTGTGTGCAGAAATCATGTTTACATTATGTATTATGAGTATACAATATCCCAGATAAAGCTTGATGTTTTTAGTCAAGTTGAATATAAAGTATCCACAGAATATCTAGTATCTGTAAAGAAGGGAGTTTTTAAGTATTTTTGTGTAGAGAAGGTAGGTTCATCACTGTTCGCTTGGTTAGCCGAGTCCATATCGAGTATGTTCTTACATGTTTATCAGAATAGCCTTAAAATCCTTAAAATTATCATTGAATTGGAATGTTCATTATGTAGTATTTATGCACTATTAAGATGGAAGTTGGTTATTGATATGTTTTAAACAGTATAAATGTCATTTAACTCTATAACCAGCTCTATGTGCTGGAGTACAGAGGCAAAAGCAAAGATTACTGCACGGTAGTTAAACCCTGTGATTGGCCCTGTGCTGTTTTTATAGGGAACGTTTGCAGGGATTCTTATTGGCCTGGCCCAACTGAACTGCTCAGAGCTGAAGCTGAAGAGGCTGTGCTGTAGACATGGGTGATTAGCTCCCTCTCACCAACATCTATCAACCTCATTCCTACACAAATCTGTACACCTCTTTGCTCTTCTTTTCTTTTCTTTTTTTTTAGGTGGCACATTTTGTTCAGGTTCATTGTAGAAAACTGGGAATATTAAATTAGCCTTCCTAGCTCTAAGTTAATGTTGTTGTTGTTGTTGTTTTGTTTTTTTTCTTAATTGCAGTGGTTTGTCACAGTATGTCACACTGTCAGGTTATTTAGATAATAATTATTAATTGATTTAATGCCAAGTATATTTTATTTACTTTGCACATTCTCTTCCAGACTGCTGGGTGTTGATAAGGTCATTCAGTACGCTGTGAACGAGTGGCTGACTGACATCAGGAAGAACCAGTTACCAGGAATTCTGGGAGGTGTTGGTCCAATGCACTCTGTAGTTCAGCTGTGTGAGTATGCATATGTAGCAATTCTTAACTTGTAAATATTTTTATTGATTGTTATGCTTAAATATAGAACGCTGAATGCACTACTTTCTCTTCTGTTATGCTCACTTTTATCCTGCTATAGCCAGATTTGTCCTAAAATATTTCTACTTGCTGGAATTTTCTTGCACTCACACAAATCTAAGCTCTGACCCCAACTTCCTGACAAGCTGGGGTATGCGAAGAAAAGAATTTCACTGTGCTGTAATGTATATGTGATCAATAAAGACTCATTATCATTATTATCATTATTAGAAGTAATGGAGATGAGGTGTTTGGGGTACATTTATGTAGGTCTTGAAGTGCAAATTTACATAGCAGGCGCAATATTCCAGCAGGCAGGAAAGTTTTGACAAAAACACTAGAGCTTTTCTTAAATCCACCAAATTGATGCTTACCAAAAAAACCCCAGCTGATTGTTTAATGTTGCTGAGGTTTTTGATCAAGTTTTTTCTGGCAGCTCTCATAATTTTGTTTTAGTACAGAATTCGCTCCATACCTGTCTGTTTGCAGGCTTAAAGTCTAGTTATGGTGCTTTTATTACTTAAAGACTTGATCCCAATCTGTGGCTTGACCCTCAAAAATGTGAGATACAGTTATATTTTTACTTCACATTACTTGACAAAGGAAATGAAACTTGTAAAGTTAAGTAAAACGTTATACGTGATGCTGAATAAATTGTTCATTTTCATTAGCTTAATTACTCCTTATTCGGCTCTTATTGCAGTTCACGGGGTGCGAGATCTATTCTGGATGCCTATTGAGCAGTACAGGAAAGATGGACGTATTATTCGGGGTCTCCAGAGGGGGGCAGCATCCTTCGGTACTTCTACAGCTTCAGCAGCTTTGGAGCTCAGTAACAGACTGGTGCAGGCTATACAGGTATGTACATGCATGCGCATACACATACACGTGCACCTATACACTCACACACACAAACACTGCATAATGTCCTTGATATGTTTAGTTAAGATCTCATTTTTAGTGACTGTGCAAAAACAAGTCTGTTTTTAGTACATGCTCATTATTAATGTTCCATTTTTCAATCATAATAGAAGCACATTCTTGAAATATAGAATATTACAAGTTTGTATAAACATCACAGATGATTATTATAAGATTAGCGTCTGGTGTTTAGCCCTGACCCCAGTGGTCACATGAAGTATATGTTATGCAAGTAAAGCATGTCATGTTTGCTCTGTAGGCCACAGCAGAAACGGTGTACGACATCCTGTCCCCAACTCCACCGCTGACCCGCGGCATCACAGAGGGACGTCCTGCCTCCCGGCCTAGACGCACCCCACAGCCAGCGGACCTCAGAGAAGGTGTGGCCAAGGCCTACGACACCGTCAGAGAGGTAGTGTTCTGCTGTGCTATACTTTTTCATTCCCTATTAAGTAAACTATATAATTCACATGTACAAATGTTTACAAACTAATATAAATAAGAAATAATATGAAGGTATTCACTGCTCTCAAATAGAAAGTATTCACCCCCTGAACATTTTGTGATGTTGCAACCTTGAACTAAAATCATCCATATCCTATATTCTAAATCAAACAATTGCAAACAAAACAGGTTTATCAAAAAAAAAAAGAGTCAGTGTTAAATACAGGTGTGCAACAATTATTGGCACCCTTTTAGTCAATACTTTGTGCTACTTCCCTTTGCCAAGATAACAGCTCTGAGTCTTCTCCTATAACGCCTGATAAGGTTGGAGAATAAATGGCAAGGGATCTGAGATCATTCCTACATACAGAATCTCTCCAGATCCTTCAAATTTCAAACTCCATGCTGGTGAACTCTCCTCTTCAGTTCACCCCACAGGTTTTCTGTGTGTGTCAAGTCAGGGGACTGGGATGGTCATGGCAGGACCATGATTTTGTGGTCAGTAAACCATTTCTGTGGTGATTTTGATGTATGTTTTGGATCATTGTCCTGCTGGAAGATCCAACCATGGTCTATTTTAAGCTTTCTGGCAGAGGCAGTCAGGTTTTCATTTAATATCTGTTGATATTTGAAAGAGTCCATGATGCCATGTATCTTAACAAAATGTCCAGGTCCTCTGGCAGAAAAACAACCTTAAAACATTAAAGAGCCACCACCATATTTAACCGTGGGCATGAGGTACTTTTCCATATGGCTACCTCTCTGTGTGCACCAAAACCACCTCTGGTGTTTATTGCCAAAAAGCTCTATTTTGGTTTCATCTGAAAAACTGAAAACATTTGGGATTGTTTTTAGATGAGAGTAGAGGCTTTTTTCTAGAAACTCTTCCAAAAAAAAGTTGTGGTGATTTAGGTGATTTCAGATTGTATATTTGGAGACTTTCTGACCCCAAGACCTAACTAACTTCTGCAATTCACCAGCTGTGATCCTTGGAGACTTTTTGGCCACTCGAACCATCCTCTTCACAGTGCGCAAAGAGAAAATAGTAGCAGAGAGAAAATAGCAGACAAAATAGTCACCCGACCAATTCCAGGCTGATTCATATAATTTCCAGTCGACTGAAAGTTCTTAATTATTGCCCTGATGGTGGAAATGGGCATTTTCAATGCTTGTGCTATGTTCTTGTAGCCACTTTCCATTTTGTGAAGCTTAACAACAACCCATTGTCGCACATCACAGATATATTCATTGGTCTTACCCATTGTTATGAATGATTAATGGAATTTGGCCTATGCGCTACCTTATTTGTACCCGTGTGAAACAGTAAGTCATGGTTGAACAATTTCCTGTTCCTAGTCACCCAGGTGTACTAAAAAAATTTAAAGCATCAATGGGAATTTACTTCAAATATATTTCTCATATGAATTCATAGGGGTGCAATAATTGTTCCACACCTATATTTAACAATGATTTTTTTTTTTTGTTTGGATAAACCTGTGTTGTGTTTGCAATTGTTTGATATCCATGAGAGCAGAGTATCTTTGAGAAATTGTTTAACCTTTTGATCTTTTGTTAAAAAAAAAAATCACAAAGACAATTTTTCACATCCTTCTTTGCTCATATTATTGGCACACCAAGGGTGCCAATACTAATGGAGGGCACTCTATACAAGGTAATTTATTCCACTAGTTAAAATAGTTCCTACCTATGACCAGAGTGTGTCCAAGACCGGATTAACAAATACTGTTCCAGCCATCTGTAAAATTTAAGAATGTGGAATAGAAATGTTTTGATTCACTTTAGTTACTGCACACACAAGCCAAATTCAGCAATATAATGGAGCCTTGTGTTTGTATGTTGTAGGGGGTGATAGACACTGCTCAGACCCTGTGTGACGTGGCCTCTCGTGGGCACGAGCAGAAAGGTCTTCCAGGAGCAGTGGGTGGGGTTCTGCGTCAGATCCCTCCCACTGTGGTGCGTCCCTTAATAGTAGCCTCTGAAGCCACCTCCAACCTGCTTGGAGGCATGCGGAACCAAATCAAACCGGATGCACGAAAAGAGGACTTCTTAAAATGGCGCACAGAAGATGGCCAAGAATGACTGATCAAAGACTAAATCAGTCTTTTTGCTAGTGTGAATGGTAGAGCGGAGACATGAGTGTGTGTATATGAAAATCTCTGAGAGTATTAATGCAAAGATGAAGGAAAAAAAAATCTGCCGCTCAGCACAACCCGACATGTTTTAAGTGGCTTCCGCATGTTAGTTGCACATTCTCACATTCAAGCACATTTACTGTGCACATGCAGAGCGCTTTGTAGGTAGTCAAGTGCAATTTGTTGCCATCCACCTGATCTGAAAGTACGCAATCATATCGATTCTGAACACTGTTTACCGTTTAAAAAAACACCTACAGCTAGCTTTTATTTCTTCTTTCCTCTCGGAATTACAAACTGGTTATCTGGGATGTTTCATTATTATTATTATTATTATTATTATTATTAATATTATTATTATGTAATTAGTTATTTGAATTGTTCAGTATTTCTTTCACCCATTATAAGGAATTATGACATTGATCAAAATGTCCAAATTGGGATCTAAGACGGCATTTTTGTCAAAGCAATATGGGAGGCAGTGTAACAGTGGCCTTTCCATAATACAATAATAATAATAATAATAATAATACATAATACAATCTAAAGTTTACTAGTGATTCTCCCACATCCTGTGTGGTATGCCCCCAGTGTTAGCGTGCCATAATTAACATCAATTTGAATGTTTAGTTTATTTTCCTAATCTCCATATACATGGTTCTGTGGCATTTCCATGCTCAGGTTCTGAAGTTTTAGTGTCCAATACATAATTTTTAGTTCCACAGACTGAGAAGTGTTGTTCAACCTCACTTGGCTTTGTCTTGTTTAGTTGCCTTTCTAGATTTAGTTTTTTTAATATTTGTCATTATAAGTAACAAAACTGCTAATCATATTCATGCAATGATGTCTGTGTATTGTAAAGGGCGTTCAGCAACTGAAAGATTAAAAAGGCTTGTGGTTAATATGTTACACTTGTTAATGAAGTTTAAGGGAAATGCATATGTACATGTACACAGTGTCTTATGAGTGAGGATGTGTATGTTTGTGGGTTGAGTGTTTTAATAGGGTGATCTACAGGCTATGAAAATCATAGCTTTCACTGTGCTTTGTTTTTCTGTAATTATTACTATATCATAAGCTGTAAGATTAATCTGTATAATACCAAGACAATGTATAAACACAATTTTATATATATATATATATATATATATATATATATATATATATATATATATATATATATATATATATATATATATATATATATATATATATATATATATATATATAAATAAATAAAACCTGTACATTGGAATAAGGGTTTGTAATATGATTGGTAAATTGTCAATCTCTCTGCCAATGTGTGGTGCTGTTTTAACCTACACACACTGGCCAATTTAATAGGAATACCTGTACCCATGCTTATTTATGCAATTATCCAAATATCATGCAAATAAGATCTGCTGGAGAAAATGTTATCATGGACTTTTTGATGGTGGCAGAAACTGTGAAGGTCTGTGATTTTTTTTGTTTGTTTATTTGTTCGTTTGTTACACTGCTCCATCATATGTTTAACTGGTCGACGTGTCTAGTCCGTAAACCAGTAGGTCTACACGTCATGTTTTGGAATGTAATGTGTTTGTCAGTGAATAGGTTCAGGAATAAAAAATCTCTATGGTTCCAATAAATAGCAGGAATATTATTGTACATATTTGAATATTGAGCTTCGTAATGAATAGTTCATGAAATACGTGTGTAGTGAGGGGCGACGTGGAGTTGTTTTTACAGATAAAAGGGTGTACAGAAAGTGATCGTTAGTTTGAGAGCCCCTGTTTAACACAAGTCTGTTCATGGCCTGCAGGTGGCACTGTCGTGCCTGAGTTTATCCTTAACGCTCATTTCAACAGCACAGAAGAACAACACGTGATAGCAAAGCTAGTGAATACTTATTATACCTAGCCCGTGGTGATCTATATATTTTTAAATTCTTCCTTAGATATAACATCACAGAGACTGCTACTATGAAGTTGCTAACGCATAACATGTTGACGTCGCATGTGAAAGGAGTAACTAAAGGATATCCTCTGCTGATCAAGGTAAACACATGTGATCTGCTAAGTTAGCTAACGAAGCTCACTAGATCAGTGATGGCTGATGTATTGGAATATTAGATGAGAGGCTAAAATCTAATGCCTGGCAATACCTTGACATTCAGACTATTAGGCTTGAACAATTATATCACAATAACAAGTCTCATGGGTGGCATGATGAGATTTAAAACATGTCCCGATATTTGTTGTCAACTCTTGTTGCTTTGTTGAAAACTTCCCTTTAAATGAATGTGTTTTTTAATTAGGTCTTGTGATTTGTATCCAATTAGAGGGTCTTTGTCTTATTTATCATTTCTATTGTTCGTAATCACTTCTAACAACTTCCTTAAAGCTTTATATGGAAAATAAAAAGTTTATAATAGCCTGCAAATCCCAACAACAGTCACACTGTGTTAAAATATAAATAAATAAATCTAACCGTAAACTTTGAATAATTTACCATATTAACAGCACCTTTCCTATTTTTTTTTTTATTATTAAACTTGAAACTAATATTAGACTTTTTTTTTAAGTTACTGAGCTTTAGAATAAACTGATTGACGTGACCAGAATGAACACTGTAAAATAATAATAATAATAATTACACGGTGGGTTAGTGGTTAGTAAATATGCCTCACACCTCCAGGGTTTGGGGTTTGAATCCCACATTCACTCTGTATGTGTGGACTTTCTCCCTGTGCTTGAGGGGTTTCCTCCTCCAGTAAAAAGACACGTGCTCTAGGCTGATTGGCATTTCCAAATTGTTGGTAGTGTGTGAATGTGTGTGCGATTGTGCCCTGTGATGGGTTGGCACTCTGTCCAGAGTCCCCCACTTTTCACCCCCGAGTTCCCTGGAATAGGCTCCCCCGCGACCCTGTGTAGGATAAGTGGTATGGAAGATGGATGGATGGATGTATCCCTCTGGCTGTGTTGCCACTTTGAGAACCCAGTATTAGAACAAACGTGACACATGAAAATTCCTTCATGTAGGTTTTCAGGGAAGAAACTGGTCTGCTTATTAATTGTCTGTCTCTTTTCTCTCCTCTCCAAAGGCGACAGAGGTCAAAGTGAATGAAATCGAGTTCAACCCTCAGTTTGTGAGCCGAATGATACCAAAGTTGGAGTGGAGCGCTTTAATCCAAGCAGCTGAAGGGGTGAGGCTGGTTCAACTAATCATTCAACAAAGGACTAATACGAGCATTGCCTAAATGGTTTGTTTCCACAGCTGGGATACCTGCAGGAACTCCCCAGCACACCTGTATCAAACTATGAGAATGATGAAGACTTTTTACGCAAAGTGCACAGAGTCCTACTGGAGGTAAAAAGAATTGTATATGAAGTTTGCACTTTGTTGTGATATGCTGAACTCAGGCTTTGCAGATTTTTCCGCTGTCTTCACAACATTAAGACTAGAGGTGGACTGATTGATCGGTTTTGCAGATTAATCTGCACTGATAACCAATTGCTGGAACTATAGGTTATCTGCAGAAATCCATCCATACCAATACTTTTTTCCAGTTGCGTCCATTGTGGGAGAGTCTGAGAAGTGTCCGCCGTCATTATACAGTAGGAGAGCAGCCTCTATAGGCAAAATAAAAGCTATCTCTTACAAATTTTGTCGTGTTATTTGAAGTGTTTTTCGCATCATTTTGGATGTGTCTATTTGCATTTGTTATTTGGAGTGTAACTTTTTGGTTCTGTTTGAATGTATATCTTTTATTTTCTTTAATATTTATTAATAGTTAATATATATTTATTTTATTTTTAAAAAATACAGTACATTTTCATGGTACAGTCAGTACTGTTTATTTTTGTAATAAAGTTCAGCAATATTTTACTTTGAGTGTTATTTTATTCGGTATCAATTTTAAAAACTATCGGTTAATTAATCCATTATCAGCAGGTACTGTACTGCCCAACTTGGTTATCAGTAAAATCCATTATTAGTCGACTTCTAATTAAGACTATTCTAGTGTTAAATCATGATGAAATTATTTGACAGTTAGCAATATTGTTTATATTCTGTATAATTATGTAGGTATACTGTATATAAATTTGCAGTAATTAAACTGAAATGTCAAAAGCAGTATTCAGTTTGGTAGAACTAATTGTTTATGACTTATCATTACTAGACATGCAGCCTGAAAACCTCAGAGCATATTTATACTAGTCATTGTTTCTGTGTAAATAGGTGGAGGTGATAGAGGGGGCTCTGCAGTGTCCTGAGTCTGGTAGAGAATTCCCCATCTCAAGAGGAGTTCCCAACATGCTCCTCAATGAAGACGAGTCATAGGAGATGTCCCCACTCCCTTTTTGTTCATATGCAACAAACAGACAACACACCACATTGCAGTTGTATGTGATTGCAGCAGAGTTTAATCGCATTGCATTGAGTCGAGATATCAAAAATCCAAACCTGGTCCTTAATTTAATAAGTTAATCTTAATGGCCAGTTCCACTGGTACTGGCCCTTGTTTCTTCAGTTCTTGTTTTTATTATGTTTTGTAATATACTTTTCAATAAAATCATGTTACAACATTACATTTTGACTGAATCTTGTATCATTTTCCAGTTGGGTTAATGACACACCTGTGAGTTAGTATGTCTTTTTAAATGCATCTCATGGCTCTGACTCATTTAGGATACAGACATTCAAAGACCACCAGAATTGACTATTGTCATTCTGTCAGGGGAGAGGGTATTCTTGCCATCTGCGTAACACCAGTGATTTAATACACTTGTTAACCAAATGTCAATATCTGGGATCCCTGGAAATCTATGACGAGCGATCTGGCTCTTTTATGATTTTATGTAGTTCAGTAATATTAGATTACAAACCAACCTGAAAAATGTTTAGTGTAATCTATTTCCCTTAAAATCCTTTTAATTAGAACAAAGACCTGATTATATTACAATAAACTTGTTTGCATGTGAGATCTGATATGTAACTGTAGTCTTTATACATAGGGACATTTACATTGATGGGCGAACATAATCACCTGATTTTGTAAATGTGAGAAATGACATTTGCTGAAAGCTCCCACTTTTTGCTTATGTCTACAGTAACTGCTAAAATTTATAAAACGAGCCTACAATAAACAATAAATCTATTTAATCCATGTATTATCCATGTATAATAAAAATCTTGAATGAATTTAAAAAATTGAGGTTCAATTTAGTTTTATACACGTTCTCATATTTATTTCTATATTTTGTTGTAATGTGCCAATTGATCATCGCAAGGTTTACTGGGTTTTATATGATTATTTGCTCTTTTTTTATACTGTGGGTTTTAGTGAAATTTACTGAAACAAACATCATCAACAACAAACACAACAATTCCTCTTCAGCATTCAGGAACCCCAAGATGCCTTGTTTATACCTTGCTGCGGTTGTTCCGACAAACAACTTCTTCCATCAGCTACTTCCTGTTGGTTTATAGGTCGATTACTCAGAGTCAGGTGTGAGGCGAACGTGCTAACCACTAAGCCACCGTGCGCCCTCTTTTCGCGTACATCTGCCTAGTAAATCCAATTTATCTAGGTTTAAGGGTAGATTTAATGCTATGTTGTGTTTTGAATTGGATGTTTCACAGCTTTCAGCCTTTTGTGTAACGTTGTATTTATTGTGCTTTGCACTCCAAACCCAACCTTGTGGTGTGAAGCTAACGTTATCTTCCCAGGCTTTCTTGCTAAACAAACTTTGTGTTTGAGACCTCCATTAACAGTGAGACTGCTTGTCCACTTATGACGCGTCAAACAGACCGTTTTGAATTTTTGTTTACTCTGACTGGTAGATGACCAAATTTTCAAAAAACCCAAACTGGAACATGTGGCAAACAATCTTTCCAGCCTTGGTCAAAGAACTTCAGAGACAGAGGGTTAGTAGATGTCAAAAAATTAAATAAACTTTATTGAAACAATAAAGTGAGACAGTCTGCAGAAAGTCTAAATTATGCAAACACACTGCCCTTTTTATACCTTTCACCACAGTGTACTTATCTTAGGTGGGGTTTTGCCTTTCCTCATTAAAAACAGACCAAATTTCTTCGCCACTATTAATTATTCATGTCTATATGTTATCTTACATTTGTGGAGCATGCGCAGTTAATTGTTTTTCTGGAAACGGTTTTATGAGGATAAGATTTCTTTTTTTTTTTTTTTTAAAGTTTTTTTTTGTTTGTTTCTCTCTGACCTTGACCAACACTCCCTTCTTAGGCCTCAATGAGCTTCTGTCTGTTTTGATCTTCTCTCTTAGCTGAAACCCACCTCCCTTCTTAAGGCCCTATCCTAACTCGTTAATTGGTATCTGGCCTCAAGTTTATTTACTTCTGTAGAGGATACAGGCTGTTACAGAAATAACAATTATTGTACAGTAAAACACAGAATTCATCTAACTCAATACACACTTACAATATAACATCATCAAACATTGTTCTATGGATTTAGATTATGCTTCTAAATATTGATATTAATATTGAATTATGCTTGTTGACTAATATTGATTATTCTATTATGCTTAAGTAATAATTCTAAATGTTGGTCATACATATTGAATACACTTCATTAACATATCCAAATGTTAGTTACACATTGATTACACTTCATAAATATTTTCAATAAACACTATGGCGCCGTATGTGTATTCCATGCACACAGGTAGCGTTGTGTCCTGCATCTGTTGGTAATGTAACATGGTGATAGCTAATAATATTAGTGAAGCCTTGGATTAAGTTTGTTTTACTGGTGGTGGAGCATACCTTCACTCCATTCCGGTGCTTATTAAGTAATAAGTGACTGTATCAAATGACTGCAGTGATTGGACAGGTGAAAAGTAAGGAAAGAGAATAGGAAACTCAAAATAATAGAACTAACACTCAAGGAAAATCAAATCAATCCAATTGAATGTAGCATAATTGGAACTCATAAAGGGAGAGTGTTGATTAAGTATTAGCCAGTAGGTGAGATACCATTGGTGACTCGGTACATACTGAATTAAAAAAAAAGTTCAAAGTAATTTTTATATTTTTTGCCTGCCAATAAATCATCATATCTCTTTAATAGAATGGACCAGAGTTTCCACATGTCCCTTCGAGAACAGCAGAGATTAGGTGAGGAGGTTATTTCCTCCTTCATCAACAAAAAGATATATGACACCCCACGAAAAGGAATAATACCCCATTCCAACACAGCATTCAGTTTTAATGTTGAAAACCTGTTAAATTGGACTAGTCTGGCATAGCCCCCATTTTATCCATATACTACCAGCCACAGAGAACACTCACTCGCCTGTGCACATATAGGCACAGAATTGCACATAGGCTAAAGCTATTCTAGAAGTAGTTGAGTTTGGTGTCTGTTTTTGTCATGACCTCCTATTCTTTAAAAAGATCTGTCACTTTACAATAGAAATGCATGCATTGTGGCATGAAATGTAGCCTATCTAAACTTGACTCTATAATCACATCAGCTTTTGATAGGATCCTCACTTGTTAGAAAACAATCCATTACAACAACCCATGCGATCTCAGTTAATGGACACTTCTGTATTTGTATCTGCATCAGAACCCCTCGTTGCATCAAAGTCTGCACTGGAAGGAACCACCACAACTGAGGCTACAGAAAGCCTGATGGCAAAAATAAACCAAAGATGGGCCTCCAAGAGAAGTCATGGGGATGCTTGTTCCGAAGAACTGTCGGGTAACACTAATGCTCTGAAAATGGAATTGTTTGAAAAAGTAGGGGGCTCTTGTATCTTGTATTCAGGTAAAAGAGAAAAGGTGAGGAGGGACTAGACATTTGAAAGCAGTGAAGACTACTATAATGGCACAGCTGTTGGAGAAATTTTTTTTTCTCCTCTCCCCAAATGGAAAATGGAAAATAGGCAATGCCAATGAATTTGAATTCACCATGTGAGATTTTACTAAAGATGAGCTGGATCCATTGACCACACTAGGTCAGCCGTATGAAAAGAGAAAAGTTAATTGTTGAGAATATCTATCTTGCAAAAAGATTGACATTGATGCAGATGAAACACTGAATACTGCCTACCTCACCTGGTGAATCACAAAATGCCTCAGCCCTCACAAGTGTTTCATGCTGTGCAGCTGCTGCTTCACATGGAGTGTTTTCCATAATTGGATCTCCCAGTGGAACTGCTTTCACAACTGGAACTCCAAGTACAAATGAAATTGCCAGTCCGATGTCGAGTGAAATTTTGAATGCAGTAGCTTACGTCTCAACAGAGAATGACATGCTGGATAAGGAGGATTTGATTGTTGTCCCAAAGGCATAATTTTTAATTGATGAGGAAATTGTGCTTGGATATGCTTTTCTTGATTATTGCCAGGATGACCTTGATGATACCCTTCCAATGGACCCAGTGCAGGAGGAAAGTTCATTTACAGGACAGGAACTTCGCCAACCACCAAAGACCACCAGGCTAAGGCTTCAAAGGGGAAATGTTTTCAATGAACTAAATGCTGCTTTTAAAAATGGATGTCTGTAGATGAGTCTCTCTTGGTGAATCAGGTGGTCTTACCCAATGAGAAAGAGAGAAAGGAGAAGACAATGGTAGTGTTTTACGTGATGTGCTAAGCGAGTACTGGGAGACCTTTTATTATGAAATGCACTGCTGTAAACTTACTTAAAATACCAATGACGAGACATGACATAAAAGATGAGTGGGAACACATAGCTTAAATCATGGTCCTAGGCTACAACATGGTGAAGTACTTTCCCATTGTGCTGGCCAAGCCCTTCCTCCCCTACTGTCTTGGACTTGAAATCACTGATGATGACCTTTTTTCAACATTCTTAGACACAGTTTTCATTGAAGAAAAAGAAGTTGCTGATCAAGCAGTGAAATACTTCCAAACTAGTTCTGGAAGAGAGGAATGGTTGGATTTCCTAAAGGCCCATGATGTCAAACTTCTCATCACAGAAGCAAATGTCAGAAAAACCTTACTTGAACTGGTACATAAAGAAATAGTTCAACGATCCTGCATATATAGTAGAGTGTTGGAGCAGTGTGCTGAAAGGACTGAAACTACCCCCAGATTGGATAAAGTGCTGGCCAGCCTCACTCCTACACCCAGGAAGGGTGTTTCCATGCTACAACATGAGCTCCTCAACATGAGAGAAAATCAGACTCTGGATTTTCCTCAAGAACTTTATAAGGAATTGTGGTGAGCTTGAGCTGAGGAAATTTCTCAGGTTTTGTACTGGTAATTATTTGACATTGTTTTAATTGATTACAAATATTTGATCATATGGCTTCACACAAACATAGTTCAGAGCTAACAAAATCCTCTTTTCACCAATACAGTATTTAGTTTTTAATGTATTTAATCAAACAAATCCAAATTTGTTATAGTATTGTCCTTTTAAAGGGATAGTTTGGATTTTTGTACATTTAAGTGGTATGAAATACTCACCAGTAATATAGTTGATGTTGCAGTAATGCCAGTAATGTAGTTGATGCATAAGAGTTACTTTGCTTACCAAGTCCCCTGGTCAGAGTTCTGTTCGGGTTCCAAGTGAGCAGAGGTGGGCACTGGCATGACTAATAACTTTTTTTCAAACTAAAACGTCTTAGCTGACTGAGACCTTCAGTAAATAAATTGACCAAATCCATACCATTTAAATAGCCATAATATTTTTGTCATGTCTTCAATAGGCATGACACACCATTCTTTTGGTGTGTTTATAATTAACATAAGTGTCATCCTCGACTAAGCATACAGTGAGTCACTTTCTCATTCTCAGATCTTCTCTTTCTCCATATCACACTTAGTATGCATGATGTAATGTGTATGTGTGTGTGTGTGTGTGTGTGTGTGTGTATATATATATATATATATATATATATATATATATATATATATATATATACACACACACACACACACACACACACACACACACACCTGTTCTAAAAAAAATTGAGCCTTAAAAAGACATGCAAAGAACAAATACCTGAGATATATCTTCATCAGCGGCACAGTCTGTTTGGGTGCTACTTTCACAAACATTGTTGTTACCTCCATTTAGAAAGAATGTAAGGAAACCCAGCGCACAGCAACCCACCTGGACCAAAAAAAATATATATCCGAACGGAAAAATACCAAACCATGCCTAAAACGACAGCAAACACACAACGCCAAAAATACATTTCCTCCTTTTCTCTTTCTCTTCAAATTCTCACAGCTGCTCCGCTTCAAACCTTACGATGTCCATGAGCAGGACCTTCTGGATAAGTGAAACATACCAAAACACTGGTTGAAACCTGAAGGGTTGTAACTGCAGTTCCGATAATGACCACAAGATGGGGTGGGATCATTAGAAATCACACAGTTGCAGACATTCTTGATTAAACCCATTGTTAACAGCTTCCAATCTATCTTACATTTAGTTGTCTGACTACAGAAATCCCATTTCCGTAGTGTAGTCAGAATGGCTACATTATCGTGAGTAGGCTGTAGTAACAGATTAGTCGCAAGTAGCTAAAAAACCCCACCCTGCAAGTCACCCCAGTCCATACAGAAGCAGACTAATGTTCCTTTGATGGAATGGCAAGGCCAATTCTTTTACTTTTGTTATACATTGAGGACGTTTGGGTTTGAGATCAAAAGATGAGTATGAAATGATAGATCAGAATTTTAGCGTTCATTTCCTGATATTTACGTCCAGCTGGCTTTGGGTTACTGATCAGAAGGTCGGGGGTTCAAGCCTCAACACCACCAAGCTGCCACTGTTGGACCCTTGAGCAAGGCCCTTAACTCTCTCTGCTCCAGGGGTGCCATATCATGGCTGACCCTGAGCTCTAACCCCAACTTCCTAACAAGCTGGGATATGCGAAGAAAATAATTTCACTGTGCTGTGAAGTATGTGTGACAAATAAAGGTTTCTTCTTCTTTTGAACATGGCACATTTGCTTTAGTCATGCATTTTCCAGTAATAAAAAATATTGGAACATGTGACTGGTGTTTCTTGTTACTCAGGTATACCCTGTTGAATTGATTGTATAAACAATAAATAGCTCTGATTATCTGCTCTTGGTTTGAGGCCTGGATTTCACCTGCGATGCCTGCATTTGTTGTTTAAAAATAATAATAATAATAATAATTTAAAAAAGGATAAACCAACATGAAGACCACAGAGCTATCTATGAGAGAAAAGCAAGTGATTTAGAAGCTGAGAAAAGAGGGAAAATCAATCAGACACTCCGAGATGGCACTGGACACCCCTGACATCTGATTGGCCACCTCGGGTGCCACTGCAAAATTTCAGTCGCTACTTTCAGTTTGATGCTGATTTCTCCTTTTGTTGAAAGAAGTATTTATGTTGAAGTTCAGTGGTGGCGCAACGAATTGTTCAAATCGAGGACGAGAGAATATTAACGTTGGTTGCATGATACAGATGAAGAAGAAGAACATACAGAAGAAGAGGAGAGAATATTTCCACAGATCCATGAGTACTTCAAACATCATATTTGAAGTATGTTTTAAGGTTTAGCATCAGGTTTAAGTTTCCTGGACAAATTCCATGAATTTGATTCACTGAGTAAATTATTGTTAGACGAGAGATAGGTTCCCAATTTAGCCTAACATACATTATGTTTACATCTGTGCTAGTAATACAGTGCAGTGTCGTACGTTACAGTATATGACTGTTTAGCTAAAGTGGGGTAACTAGTAGGCTACAGCTGTCAGTGTTCAGCAGGTTAACATTTAGCAATTTGAAATCCATTAACTCAGTTAGGTTTTTGTACTTGAAGTCAAAACAAACAATTGCTACCAATAGCCTGATAGATAGCCTGTTTGCTACTGTAAAGGTATAATAATAACAATAATAAGTTAATTATTTTATAGCTCCTTTCTACATACTCAAGGTCACTTTACAATTAGAAAGCAAGAGAATAAAGTCATAGTTAAGAGTCACAGAAACAACGGGCAAAGATATTTTGAGGTTTTGAGTTAGTTTTTAAACTCCTGTACAGAGATAAGATTACGGAGGTATTGTGGGATAGAGTTCGAAAGTGAAGGGGCTAAAGAAAGCCCTACCACAGAGTGAGGACAGCTTGTAACGTGGAATGAATAATAGGCCAGGTTCAGATGACCTGAGAGAGCGTGATGGAGTGTAGGGACAGACGAGATCAAAAATGTATGAAGGGGCTAGACCATGTAAGGCTTTGAAAGTGATAAGGAGAATTTATATTGGATCCGATATGAAACAGGTAACCAATGTAACCTGTGCAGGACAGGAGTGATGTGTGATGATTTCTTAGAATGAGAGAGAACTCTGGCTGCTGAATTCTGGATGTATTGCAATTTATTGATAGTTTTAATGGTAAGGCCAGAAAAGAGAGCATTACAATAATCAAGCTGAGAACTGTTGAAGGCATGGACAAGGGTTTCGGCATCTTTGGTGTTAAGAATGGGGCGAAGTCTACCGATATTGCGAAGATGATAAAAAGCTGTTTTTGTGATAGAGGAGATGTGTGAGTTAAAAGAGAGTGTGGAGTCAAAGATAATACCAAGGTTGCGGAAGGTAGAGGAGGGTCTGACCAGGACACTATTAATATCAATTAACTGATCAGGAAAATGAGATAGTACTAGCATCTCCACATGTTCTAACACATCTTTTTTTTCAGTATTGAGTTTGAGACAAGTACTAGTCCTCCAGGAATTAATGTCCTTGATACATTCAGATAAGGAATTTGTGGGGAAAGGAGCAGAATGATGTGAACTAATATAAAGTTGAGCGTTGTCAGCGTAGTGATGGAAATTAATGATTAATGCGACCTATTTAGATGATAAAAAGCAGTGGACCAAGTACAGAACCCTGAGGAACACACTGAAAAATAGAAACAGTGGTAGATTTCAACTGATGAATGGAAATGAAGTGCTGACGACCAGAGAGGTAGGAAATGAACCAAGATAAAGTAATGCCAGCAACCACTTTCTCCATTATTTTAGCCAAGAAAGGAAGATTAGAGATTGGGAGGTAGTTTTTAAGATCTGAGGGGGTCCAAGCTAGGCTTTTTTAAAACAGGAATGACAGCAGCAGTTTTGAGTTCTTAAGGGATAAATCCAGGACAAAATATTCTATTGATGAGGTGGGAAATAGGCACTGCGATAACTGGCAGGCAAAGCTTAAGTAAGGCAGTGGGGGCAGGATCAAGCTGACAGTAAGTAGAATTATATATACTAATTAACTCAGAAACAGCGGATGGAGTAGTGGGAATGGAATCAGTGAAGGTCCCTATATGGCTAGGAGTGAGAAAATCTTGTAGCGAGTTGATTGAAAGAGTTTGTAAATAGAATCGAGCTTATTTTGAAAGGAGTTAAGGAACGACCGACAGAGTTCAGAAGTGGCAGCAATTAGCGGGGCAGGAGAATGAATGAGTTTATTAACAGTAGAGAAGAGTGTTTTGGGCCTAGAAGAGTTATTATTAATCAGAGCAGAAAAGTAGCATGAGCGCGCATCATTTAGTGCAGATTATATCCAAGTTCACAGTAAGACCAATTTTCTTGTAAAGACGCTCAAGGTGTCATCCCGCAGCTTTAAGAGCACGGAGTTCCTGTGTGTACCAGGGGGAGGAATGAGTGGGCAGCACATATCTACACTTAAATGTAAATCAAGGGCCTTAGAAATAGATTTGTTATAATCAGTGATGATATCATGTGGACAGGATAGCTGCATGACATCTTTAGTAAAAGATTGTTGCAGTGATGCAGAGAAGAACACAGGATTAATGGAGGTCAAGTTATGAAAAGAAACCAAAGATTTTACAGCAGACATGGAAAGAGGAAATTCACAGCTCAATTTCATAAATAAGTGATCAGACAGTCCAATCTGAGACCCGGATACAGTGACAATGTTTAGACCACGAGTACATAACAAATATAAGATATGCCCACATGTGTGAGTTGGAAAATCAACATGTACGAGGTTGAAACATTTAAGCACAGATAAAAGTTCATGGGCAGCAGCACAATCAGTATCAATATGTATAGTGAAATCACCAAGTAATAACACAAATGCACATATGGCACAGATAAGAGTTAACAGCTCTGACAGATCGATATAGAAACTCAATAGAGGGTTAGCAGGCCGACACACAAGCACAACAATCAGTTTAACATAATATTCAAAGGTGGTAATGTCATGAACAATATTTTTGATGTTCAAGCTGCTACCATATGCAACAGCTAAACTGCCACCTCTTGATTTCGAGTGAGGTTTAGCCGATGCAGATTCATGTGTAAATTATCATTAGGGATTTGCCATGTTTCAGTAAGTAGCAATATATCCAGGTTTTTCACAGTTATTGTGGTGCAGAGCTTTGATGCCTTATCTGTCAAGGACCAGCAATTATACAGAGTGATAGCAGGTTAAAAACATTTAGGTAGTGTAGGTCACGGTTCCTTTGGTAGTTCGGATAACATACTTAATAGGGAATTATATTTCCTCCCACATTGAGCAGATGACCGACGTGTAGCGGATGTCTGTATGAGATGACCAGATGGAGGGATTGGCAGTAAATGTTGCCGGGTGAATGATGGATGTATCACAGACGGCAAGAAATCCCAAGTACTCTTTATATATTTCTAAGTAGAGAAACATTTAATTATTTTTGAATGCATATTTACTCTACAGCATTTCTTTGCATGTGCCTAAGACTCTTGCACAGTACTGTACACCATTGTGAGAGCTGTGAAGATAAGCCCCAAAACAAGTCAATCATAATCAACAATCTCCACAGCTTGAAGAGTTTGAGAGCAGAAATATAGAGACCATACCACAATATGCAAACCACTCAACAACACTAAGAATCAGAAAACCAGACTGGAATTCACAAAGAAACAAATGACCCACAAAGGTTCAGGAACCAAGATTAACCTCTACCAAAGTGAAAGTGTGGAGAAAGGAAGCATCTGCTCATGATCTAAAACATGAGCCCATTGGTCCAGCACAGTGCATGTAGTTGGCATGGCTTTGACTTGCATGGCTGCTTCTGGAACAGGCTCACTAATCTTTGATGAAGACCAGAATGAATTCTGAAGTCTACAGAAACATTCTGCCAGCCAATATACAGAGAAATGCATCCAATCTAATTGGGAGGAAAACACACCGTCAACACAATGAAGGACTTCATCGGGGGAAAAAGTGGAAGGTTTTAAACTGGCCAAGTCAATCACCAGATCATAACCAAATTTGACAGTGGACTGTATTTAAAAAAAAAAAAAAAAAGTGCTGTCAAAATGTTAACTAATTATTGAAACATTTCTTCCCTGGCTACGGAAGAAACAACCTTTGACCTGTAGACAACCAGCAATGTTCTTTGACACTGCAGTGTTACATTTCAATGAATACTGAGAAGCTTCCATATCAGGGCTATATATAGTTAACCAATCAGCCAATAATCAAGTTAAACCTTTGATCCTTTTTCATGGAAACCTAGACAAGTCACTTGTGTATCACAAAGGCAGATTGCGTTATTGAAACAGAGAAACAGGGTATGCCAAACATACCTTTGCCTGCTGCATAAACAAAGTGAAATCTTTTCTGGTAAGCAGTGAAGCCTAAAATAAGCAGACATTATTGGGGGAGGGGAAAATGTATATATTCCCTATTAGTATAAATGACTCAAGAGGCACCAAGATATCATGTCCATCACGGCTGTTCTTGGCCGACACCCACACAAGAGTGGAAGATGGCCCAGGCATTTGAAACTCTAGAAATACAGCATGCCTGTCTATACCTCTTAGGGCATTAAATCAGAGACTGTTGAACAAACACTAGTCATCAACAATGGAGATAAATCTATCAACAATACTTTAGATTTAAAATCAATAAAACAACCTGGAAAATAAGTGCAAAACAACAAACATAGCTTAACACAAAAGTTAAGATCAGGTTCAGTTGGTCTTTATTGAATTGTCTCAAACAGACTGGATGAAGAGACAGGTTTCAGTACCTGGCATGGCTTCTTCCAGGAATGGCGTGATGAGGGGAAAAACAAAGCAGTGACAAAATAAAAGCATATAACTATTCCCACAGTACAACTAGTACAGCTATACTAGTTGGTCCCTATAAATAAGGCAGAATTTGTGTCCTTGCAAATGTACATGTTATTTTACACTTTACACCTCAACACTAGCAGTCAAACATTTAGATGACTTTCTTAAACTCGTCATACAGGACGAGCACAAAGGCACCACCCATGCCACGGAGAACATTGGACCAAGCTCCCTTGAAGAAGGCCTTGCCACCCTCATCACGGGCAATCTTCCTCCAGCAGTCAATCGTACCAGTGTACATGATGTCAGCTGCAATGCAAAATGATGCGTACATTACTCGTCTCATAAAAGGAAGGGGACAAATGAAAGTTTTGCACACAACGTGCTATACGCTTACCTCCTTTGCGTCCAGACTGCATCATCATACGACGACGCACGGTATCAAAGGGGTAGGATGCAAGGCCAGCAACAGCTGTTACAGTCTGAGCAATCATCCAACTCACGACAATATGGGTGTTCTTGGGATCTGGCAACATGCCTACAGCGGAAGGCATTAAATCAATTAATAAACCACAAACACACTCTAACGTCATCCCTACAATTCCAACAGACTCACCCTTGGCTGTGTCGTAGATGCCGAAGTAAGCTGCTCTGTAGATGATGATGCCCTGCACAGATACGTTGAAGCCCTGGTACAGACCCTTGATGCCATCAGACTTGGAGATTTTCACTAAGCAGTTGCCCAAACCCGAGAACTCTCTCTCGGCTCCAGCTTTGCCAACGTCTGCTGCCAGACGGGTTCTGGCAAAGTCAAGAGGGTATACAAAGCAGAGAGAGGTTGCACCAGCAGCACCACCAGAGGCCAAGTTACCAGCAAAGTACCTCCAGAACTGGGTGTGCTTGTCTACGCCGTCCAGGAAGACTTTCTTGTACTTGTCCTTGAAAGCAAAGTTGAGGGCCTGAGTGGGGAAATATCTGATGACGTTGGCCAAGTTGCCTCTCCAGAATGACAAGAAACCCTGCTCCTTGGGAATACGGACAACGCAGTCCACAATACCCTTGTACTGCATATCAGCTGTAATTTGTTTGCTGGCATGTTGGACCTGCAAAAGGACAAGTTACATAATGTATTAGCTAAACGTTTTAAGGAATGCACCAAATCTAGTGATCGGGTCACTGAGAAGGTGTGCACTAATTTCTGTGAGCACATTAAAAATCAATCACCGCACACAATGCCGGGCCTTGAGCTAGCCGGTTCACACATGTATCCTGCTGTTCCGGATAAAAGAACCAATTTTCTGTCCAAAGATTAAAAAAAAATCAAACATGGCACAACTATTCCTGCTGTAGTTACTTTGCAGGAACTTGAGCAGTTTAAACCTGACTGGACCAGAGAAGAAAGCAATGAATACCTCAGAAACACAAGCTCTCCCCTTGCTACGACCTTGGCCCAAGTACACATTAATCCCAAATATACAGTCACTCTTTATATCCTACAAATCCTTGACATTTTGCAATTTAATTTTGTGTGAAACAAGCTAAACCTTTAATCATCAGATTTCTATTGTTAGTTAAACCGATCTGCACTTACATAGCACTTTTTTTCTTTTACCTTTAACTGTTACATGCTACAAAGCGCGTTACATGATTTCTCTTCACCCGCTATGAGCAACTGGGGTTTAATGTCTTAGTGTTAAAAGACCACTTAACGGCGAAGGGCTGGAAATAATACACAAGAAGAGTTTGGGCTTCCAAAATGACCAAACTCTTCAGCCTCGGCTTGGCTAGTCATACAGCTATGCTAGCTCGCTAGCTTTCTGTTCAGGTTGAGAATTAGCCTTGCGCTAGCCGGTTCATTCTTCATGGAGTCCCCGAGCTAAAGGTCACACACACCGCTCGCGACACACTCGACAACCACGTCATCGCTTTCTCTCCACACAAGAGCAGTAATAATTAACTACACAGATGGATATGCATTCATATAGTAATGTTTTTTGGGTTTTTTTTTTTTACTACCGTCAACATTGTTCACCAGCTATCCTGCGTTAACTAGCTGACTATTGTTAGCAATGATTACTTCACTATACAGCGGAAATGCAGTTAAACTTCAACACACACAAAGCAGTTATTAGTCGGATTTACTTCATCGTCCTTCGTCGTCTATTAGGTTTTAGTATTAACTTCTAACTAAGTACTAAAAGTATACAGGATGCTCCAGCCGACTGGTCAGACACCGGCTCCACCTTGCGGAACAATCTGAAGGATCATTAATCCGATTTCACTCCCGTTTTACCTGGAGAAGTAGCTTCACTCTTTCGATGGGAGCAACAGCTGTTTTGGAAATGGCGGCAGCGACACCACCAGCCAAGAAGTCCTTGGCGAAAGAAATGGCGGTTTCACTCATTGTTGGGCGATGTTAATGTGGTGTAATTCAAGGAGACGAAATCCCGCTCGGGATCAGGACAGGAGCCAACTGGCGGCTGGGTCGAAATGGCCGAATTAAAAGTTGCGAACACACTTTAAACTGCTGGATTCGCGAGACAACACGTGAACAAAAATACTGCACTCTGATTGGTTACTTGGAACCAAGGCGGAGTTTAAGGTGTATATAAGGGTGCGTGTCGTTTTTAAGGTATAAACGTCCCATGTCCAAATTTGGAAATATCTTTTTTCTTCTTCAGAAATGATTCAAATAAATAAATAAATAAATAATACAAGCAAAAATAAATAAATAAAATAAAATCATTTTTTTAAAAAACAACTCCTCCTATTATTTTATGTTATATTTCCACATTGGAGGTGTCTGAAATAGGGTTGGGGAAATAAAGCCTCATAGAGCACTGAGGCTTTCAAAACAAACAAAACAACAAATAATTTGTGACAAATAATTAGTGATGATTTAAATGTAACCTATTGATTATCCAACATTCAATGTACTCCTCACAAACCAACCAACCAGCCTGAGCCAAAGAGGACTCGTTAAGATCTGGGGTTCGAACATTCTGACATGCCAAGTGAACCGCGTGTAATGTATAATTTTTATACCACAATATGCTTTTATCTAAATGTCGTTACATGTGTAGGGCCACTGTTGCTCTCTACATCGGTTGTATACATCAGTATAGTGGATATGGGTAGTGTCCTGAGTGTTTGTAAAATGTTTGTAACATTAAGGCTGTTTCCAATGATTTACTTCAAAAGCTAGGTATCTCCAGACATTTTGATTAGTGACAAATTATAAGAATAATAGCCATTGATAGTGTACCTACCACATATATTCATATGTTCATATGACATATGTTAATATGTTAATATGCACATTATATAGTTTGTTCCTATGTTATATATATATATATATATATATATATATATATATATATATATATATATATATATATATATATATATATATATATATAGAGAGAGAGAGAGAGAGAGAGAGAGAGAGAGAGAGAGAGATATTTGCATCCACTGTATTCATTATATATCCTTGTATTTTCCTCCTTACTATCTCTATTTTCTATCTTGCTGCTGCTGTGAAACCCAAATTTCTCCATCTGGGCATTAATAAAGTATTATCTTATTTTCTTAATTCATCTTCTATTCATACATCTGCAGTAAACACTTTATCCTCTCTCTGTGTGTGTGTGTGTGTATCTCTCTCTCTCTCTATATACATTATATATATATATATATATATATATATATATATATATATATATATATATATATATATATATATATATATATATATATATATATATATATATCTTGTTGCTGGCAACAAAAGTGAGTACACCCCTAAGTGAAAATGTCCAAATTGGGCCCAATTAACCATTTTCCCTCCCCAGTGTCATGTGACTTGTTAGTGTTACAAGGTCTCAGGTGTGAATGGGGAGCAGGTGTGTTAAATTTGGTGTCATCACTCTCACACTCCCTCATACTGGTCACTGGAAGTTCAACATGGCACCTCATCGCAAAGAACTCTCTGAGGATCTGAAAAAAAGAATTGTTGCTCTACATAAAGATGGCCTAGGCTATAAGAAGATTGCCAAGACCCTGACACTGAGCTGCAGCATGGTGGCCGAGACCATACAGCGGTTTAACAGGACAGGTTCCACTCAGAACAGGCCTCGCCATGGTCGACCAAAGAAGTTGAGTGCCCGTGCTCAGCGTCATATCCAGAGGTTGTCTTTGGGAAATAGACGTATGAGTGCTGCCAGCATTGCTGCAGAGGTTGAAGGGGTTGGGGGTCAGCCTGTCAGTGCTCAGACCATACGTCACACACTGCATCAAATTGGTGTGCATGGCTGTTGTCCCAGAAGGAAGCCTCTTCTAAAGATGATGCACAAGAAAGCCCACAAACAGTTTGCTGAAGACAAGCAGACTAAGGACATGGATTACTGGAACCATGTCCTGTGGTCTGATGAGACCAAGATAAACTTATTTGGTTCAGATGGTGTCAATCATGTGTGGCGGCAACCAGGTAAGGAGTACAAAGACAAGTGTGTCTTGCCCTACAGTCAAGCATGGTGGTGGGAGTGTCATGGTCTGGGGCTGCATGAGTGCTGCCGGCACTGGGGAGCTACATTTCATTGAGGGAACCATGAATGCCAACATGTGCTGTGACATACTGAAGCAGTGCAGGATCAGTATGCAGTATTCCAGCATGATAATGACCCCAAACACACCTCCAAGATGACCACTGCCTTACTAAAGAAGCTGAGGGTGAAGGTGATGGACTGGCCAAGCATGTCTCCAGACCTAAACCCTATTTAGCATCTGTGGGACATCCTCAAGTGAAGGTGGAGGAGCACAAGGTCTCTAACATCCACCAGCTCCGTGATGTCATCATGGAGGAGTGGAAGAGGACTCCAGTGGCAACCTGTTGAGCTCTGGTGAACTCCATGCCCAAGAGGGTTAAGGCAGTGCTGGAAAATAATGGTGGCCACACAAAATATTGACACTTTGGGCAAAATTTGGACATTTTCACTTGGGGTGTACTTACTTTTGTTGCCAGTGGTTTAACATTAATGGTTGTGTGTTGAGTTATTTTGAGGGGACAGCAAATTTACACTGTTACACAAGCTGTACACTCACTACTTTACATTGTAGCAAAGTGTCATTTATTCAGTGTTGTCACATTAAAAGATATAATCAAATATTTACAAAAATGTGAGGGGTGTACTCATTAAAATACCTCAGCTTAATGTTTTACAGCATTATATTGCAAAAACAACTACACATATCTGCACTTTATACCAATTCTGGTCAGACTGTTGCTCCTCCCCATCTTTTTATCCTCACATTATATGTTTTATACTTTAAAAAAAAAACTTTCACTTTTTTCTAACTCTATGTAAATTCTATTTTGTAATGGGCAGTTGTAAAAAAGCATTTGTGTATGTGTGTGTGTGTGTGAGACACAAATAAAATTGGTCATATTTGTAATAGGAAATAAGGCAGAAGTGCCTAAAACATTGCAGCAGATGTTCCTCTTGGACCATTGAGATATCTAATTAAGGACTTAAAAGGTACTATAATTTCTTTAAGTAACATTTCTGAGTATATTGGAAGGCAGAACTGGGAGAGATCTTATTATAAGGTTTTTCTTAAGTGATATGAACTAGTGGGACTGAGATTGTTACCTGAACATTAAATATATTTAAATGTATCTTGTACTAGGGTTCGTGGGTTCGATTCCCGCGGCTCTGTGTGTGGGCTCAGAGTTTGCATGTTCTCCCCGTGCTGCGGGGGTTTCCTCCGGGTACTCCGGTTTCCTCACCCAGTCCAAAGACATGCATGTTGATTGGCATGTCTAAAGTGTCCGTAGTGAATGAAGGGATGTGTGATTGTGCCCTGCGATGGATTGGCACCCTGTTCAGGGTGTACCCCGCCTTGTACCTGATGAACCCTGGGATAGACTCCAGGTTCTCCGTGACCCTGAAAAGGATAAGTAGTATAGAAGATGGATGGATGGCTGTATCTTATACTAACTGATGTATGTAAGGGTGGGGAAACAGTGAACAGTGTAGGGGGAAGAATGCTTAGTTAAAATCACTACAGTATCAGAAGGAGAACAAGACAGAAAATATATAGAGATACATTCAAAACCTTTTAATTTTACAACAACAATACCTTTCTGATGCCAAGGACAAACTGGCTATTAAGGAGATGTCAGGCCATAAGTCAATAACTAACCAAGACACCTGGTGTGCATGTACACATGAAGCTTCAGGTCAAATTTCGTGCTAGCTGTCTTTGTCAATAGATTGAGTCAACATGCTCGTTATGTTCCAGCAGGAGCCCTATGGGAATCATTACACCTGATCAGTCAACATATTCTCAATTAAAAAGCAGTTACTGACCACTTGTGTTACTGCTAAAAACCACACCAACGGTGTACTGAGTATTGCAATCGACTTGGTATAATTACCACTCTGTGAATGAACACAGCCAGAGGAAATGAGGTAGTGATTAACATTGTAAAAGCCCAGCTGCTTGTTATCAGACAGAGTAGAATTCCTAATGTGACTGATAAATGACACTGACGTTATCAGTTTGACCAAGTAGCTGATGAGTAGTAATAGACCTATTACAAGAAAGCTCTTACAGAATTCGTAGCTGAATTTCACTCCATATGGGGTTGTTTAAGTCTCTGTTATGGAATATCTGTGATACATTGATTCTCCAATGTGGCAGGGGTTGCCGCTAAATAAGTACACTGAAACATGTAAGTTTTAACTCTATAACAATTGAACATAAAGCATATTATTTAGTAACTACTAAGAAAATTTCAGTAATGATGGTGAAACTGATAGGAAATGTTATGACTGTTCTGATTGTCATAACTGATTGTCAGTGGAATCGGTGCCACACTCACAGAACACAACTTGGCCTCCATACATGGCCATTGCGAACACAATGTCCACTAACTCTGTCACGTTCAACCTCACCATCATTCTGATCACACACATACCTGTACAGTCAATCAACAATCAAGCTTCCGACATTTCCCATAACAACAGAAGCTTGCAGAGATTCGGCTACTGTTATCCGCATTAGATCAATATGTAGTATTGTGGAAAATCAGATATGTATTATAATTCATACAGTACATGAAGTTTGATAGGGGTTAGTCTTGACCCACCGATTGCTTCTGGAAGTTTAAGGAGTTAGAAAGTTGTGGAACTGAGGAAACCAGCATGAATTGATGAGAAATTGTGAGAGAATATGAGTGTGCTGATCTCTCTGGGAGTCATTAGTGAGACACAATGTTTACTGTGTTACCTGGTTACAAGGCTCAGGTAGGGGACTGGTTCATGCTATGATTGTTGCTTACTTCTCTTACAAGTTAACTATAAGCGATCTCGGCAGTTTTTACTGACATGGAAGCTCGGACACTGATTTAATTGATTGTATAACATAAGTGTTATTTCATCTTAGATTCAGGTCAAAACCTGGTTCAGTCTAATACACTTGTAATTCTCAATGTCGATTAGATGGAGCTGTGGTATATTAGGGGTGTGTGCGTGTGTGCTGTAATGGATTGACAGAGACAATGTGAGAAGCACAGCTAATTTGTCTAAAGTTCTCCAGAGAATATCAAATTGCAAGGGTGTAGGTTTGGTCTCAATATTGGTAGGGCCACCCTCCCCCCCCCCCAAAAAGGACTGTTTAATGTTGACAACCAAGTGCTTTATTAAAATATAACATCTATATTTACATTAAGATCTGTATTTACATTTAAATACAAATTATACAAAGCAACAAATCAAAGACTAAAAGAAAGAAACTATGAAATTACTTGTTAACAGAAAAATTAAAAATAAAAATGTTTTGCATCCAACATAAACATTCTTCATGATAGTCCTTGGTGTCTATTTAAACAATCCAAACAGCGACTAAAGCTATCTGTGGCATTCTTCCAATTATTGAAACCCTTTGTGCAGAAAACAGGGTCATTCTTTTTTTCCAAAGTGGTCTTTTTTATGGTGTATGCTTTGACACACTCAAAACAAAGAACCTTTTTCAGTGTTGGACTGTAGTGAAGCCAGCCATGAATACTGACTGTACCAGTTCGCCTGAAACCGCAAAACCTTGTTTGGAAGTTGCTGTACTTCTATGAATTTTGGATCAGGCTGGTATGGCTTACTCCCCATGTCCATGACACTGCTACACATTGACCTGCTTCTGGATCATCCTCACTCACACTGACTGTCTCCTAAAGAGAAAACTAAACTTAACCTGGTCTGTATCAACATTTACAAATTATTCTTTTGCATCCTGTGTTATAATAACTTGCAACTAAGTTAACATTAAAATAGGTAGACTATGGTACTTACAATACATGTAAATTGGTCATTTACAATTAATCCATAATAGCATATGAAGAGTTCATTTGCAAAAACAGATATCCACCATTTTAATTCATTTTCATAAATCATATTTTAAACTGTGCATTCCAGGTAATACAAATCAAGCCGCAATTGGGTTGTTTTGATTACATTTATTTTCACTTAATGAAAACAACCCAACTGCAGTTTGATTTATATTACCTCTCATTCGTAAGTCGCTTTGGATAAAAGCGTCTGCTAAATGAATAAATGTAATGTAAATGTAAATTACCTGGAATGCGCAATAAAAAAAAAACAAACATGATTTTTAAATATTCATAAGAATGGAGACATCCGTTTTTGCAAATGAACTCTTCATATAGGCCTATGTTTAATCGCAGTATCATTTTAAGACCTCACCTGAATCCCTGAAGGTCCAGCTGCTTCTCCCTCAATCTGCCCTACGGCATCTTTAGGCCTACTTGATTTCTGAGTTTCCTATTGTAATAAACTTATGCATTACTGAAGATACATAAACATATAGTTAAACTTCGGAGCCCATTTGTTTTTGAGGGAAATGTTAATATTGAGTGAATAGAATCTTATGTTGTTTTGATGTAAGATTTTTTTCAAAACAAACTCATGACCAGTATGTTGACTTTCAAAGGTTATACTGTATATTTGCTGAACATCCTAAAGACTGACTTTAATGCTGATTCCTCCCTACAATTCCCAAATATAATTCATAATTAGGACCTCACCTGAAACCTGAAGATGCAGCTGTTTCATCCTGCTGCTGTGTTTCCTGCATACAATCTCATTTATTAAATTATGACATTTTCATGGGATTTCTAGACTAAAATTCAGCTCCACATAATTTCATATACACACCTATTTTATGTTTCAGCTAGCAACCTGACTCCTAGCCTGCAGATGACAGAAGCCAGGGTCAGCTTGCTAGTTAACGCTAGCTAACACGGTTAACTAACATCAGGTGACATTACTTTCCGCAGTGCAAGGCTGGTGACGTTTGGTCGCTAACAGGTTTTCATTTTAAATCGATGTAGCCACATTGATTTAAAATGAAATCCTGTTAGCGACTGGACAGTTAGTTTACTACCCATTATATCGCTTTGTGTGGGGAAAAAGCACCTGATGTCTCGTCTTTGTTTTGGTGGCATGATATCTACAAAGTACAAAACGTGTTGGCATGGGAAAAATACTTTATGTGCGCTGTACAGGCAATAGAGGAAAGGGAGTAAAGTCATCTGAAAGACTACATTTTCCGCCCATGCTTGAGGTATGGACTGCCTGCTTTCATAACCTCGCCTCGATGTCTGTACTCTACACTGACAGCTCGATATTTGCACGTAAGGTGAGCCTTCAGATAGCCCCGCCCCCTCCCTTTCAGCCAATCAAATGCTAGCATGCCTACATCCTGGAGCTTCTGGGAGAGTATGCTATGGAATTTACATGACTTCACTCCAAAGATAATGCGAACGAGTTCGTGCAAATATTGGTAGAGACAATTCTGCCCTCCCAAAATATTGGCAGGGACATGTCCCTACCGTCCATATGCAAATCTACACCCTTGTGTTACATGCACGTTGGCATCTTCGCCATCATAAATGTAAAAATTGCTCGCTGTAGAGATGGACTTGATCTCCACATTAAGAGAGAGGGGTGTCCCCCTTCTCAAGTGTCGGACACTAATATGTAAATCGTCAATCCTGCAGCGAAGAGCTATTTTATTAGGGCACCCCAGAAGTTAGGATCACCCTGGTTCCTTAAACAAAAAGCCAATAGGATTTTTTCCATTGGCTTTTAGATTATAGCAGATTTTTGAAGCCTATACACTCGCCAGAAGTAAAAAAGCTAATGTTAGGCTATAAACAAACTACACCACGGTCGCATGACTTCAACGTCAAAACTTCAAACTTTATTTAAAAAAAAAAAAATTTTTTAATAAATGAGATGTTTCACTGGTACTGGGGTGTAGTTTTAGCAAAATAATCTTTTTTCTGTCGCAGAGAAATAATTAAAAAGACATGCATGATTGCCATGTAAGATGATTAATAAAAATCCATTGAAGTCAACTGATTCCAAACCTCTTATTCCGTCCCTTCTTTCCGTACATTTGCTGAATACAAATGCTGCAGGTAAAGTCAGTGTAATTCTTTCCACTCCTTGTTTTAGGAACATTGTGTGAACTCCAATTAACTGTCCCTCAATTAACTTGAGCAGTTTGTTTGATTTGATTCAGGCCATCTTTCTCTATGTAACGTCTATGATAAATGACCGATGACTTCATACTTAGACTTCCTCTTAGAAATATATTTCTTCTTTGCTTTATGATAACTAGGAATGCTCACTGGTAACCTGCCAGTCTGCATTGCTGAGTATGTGCTGCTGCTTGCCTGTGTTATGAATCTCAGAAATATGCTTTCAAACGTGAACTGCATTCACAAGATTTCTGTGCTGATGTGTAGTTTTTATACAATACATACTGTATAATCAGTTCCTACAACAAAAATGACCATCTAAATATTTTCAATAACAAGATCAACCTAATGAAATATTACAGCATACGGATAGTAGTTTTCTTATTCATTAGACAAAATGACTTGACTATAGACATTAATCTTAACACACGTGAACCAGTCAATGCATATTACAATATGATATAAACACCAAGCATGTCTGTGAAGAAATGTTAACATGTCTAGATTGCTGATGATAAAGAAGTCCTGATAAAATTAGTATACAGGGATTAGAAAGTTTATTTTTCATTCATGGTTTGTTCTGAAAGGAAACAATATTTTAGGTTCTTGCTCCAGCATTTCTTTACCCCTCTTTAGTTGGAAACCAGTTAGAACAAAATAAAAGAATGGTTAATAATAATGGTTAATGTTATACGTGTGTGTGTGTGTGTGTGTGTGTGTGTGTGTGTGTGTGTGTGTGTGTGTGTATATATATATATATATATATATATATATATATATATATATATATATATATATATATTTGCAGTGTTATTGCTGCTTGTAGGAAAAATGTTTTTACACAGATTTTCCTGCCATCATCCCATCTATGAAAACCCTGCTATAGTGTCCATGTCTTTATGTCTTTATGTCTTTATACAGTCAGTTGTGAATTAAGTGACAAATTATTTTTGCCCTATTGCGAAAATATTTATGATATACATTCTTCAAATCAAACTGGTATTAAAAGATAAAGTTATTAACTCTTTAAGCACTTTGAAAATAACACGTTAACTGTGGAACAATTTAGAGTGATTTTGTCTTTATTTTCAATTACACTCAATTAAAAATGTAGTCCATTTTCAGTTTTCATTCCCTGTAACGTTTCTTATCCTTGTTAGTATATTGACATAGAGTGCTGTGGCAGTGTGAGATCAGTGAATCATTCCCACCTTTAGAGTCGGCGATGAAGCAGAAACAGAAGGAGTGGTGGAGGTTAAAGGTCTTGATGGGCCTGATGGTGCAGCTTCTGCAGGAAATAGTTGTATCTAAACAGTTTGTTGCACTAAATGGACATAAGAGATCATCATGCAAGAGAAAACATGGAATTCTTATTAAAATGCACAATGAAAAATGTAGTATAAAAAAACAGTATAAACTGTAAATTAGAGAACCATAGAGTGGATTATAGCTTTTTGTTGGGATTAGTGCAGCTATTTGACTGCTGTTGTGAGGAATACTAAAGGTGTCTTAAACAGATCTCTAGTGATAACACTCAGGGGGACATCTGGTAGCACTTCCTTCACCTGATGTGCCATCCACACCACTCTAGGATCCTCTGCTCCAGTGCTTGAGCCCAGAAAACCCTGTACCACAGCATGAAGTCTGGCCCCCAAATCTATGTGGGAAAATAGTATGTTTTATAATAAAAAAAATTTTTTGCCACTGAGTGTGTACACCGTATCACAGCGTATCATCTTTACTCAGTATACAATATCTTAGCTCATAAATTCAGTACAGTTTCAGTACTCTATCCAGTTTCTCCCAACTGAACCTGTATTTACCCAGGTGTGTGGTGTGGAAAATTGTGTCTTTTTCTTTTGATATGCTCAGCTTTGTCTGCTTTGGTGATCTGTGTTGAAGCAACACCGATCTCGGTGGCCAGAAGCTGAAGACAAGAACAATAGATGAAACACAATCTAACCTAGACAGGGGGTTTCATTTGTTCAAGTTTTCATTTGATGTATTAGATCTGGAATAACTGGAAAACACAACAAAAAAATCATGGTAAACATGTTTGGAGATTAAAAAAATAATAATCTGTGGGATATTTTAGTGAGTTGAAGAATTGTATATGATAAATTTATAGAATGAAGAACAGTAAAATGGTTCTAATAATCCTTAGAAGAAATAAATTTCAAACAGGGATTTTGCTAACTGTTATTTTGTCTTTATTTTGTTAATGTCTATATATAATTCTTTCCTGTCTGTTTGTTGGTGCTTGTAACTGATCAAGGAGCTTAAAATCAACTTGCTGAAGGGATACTGCCCCCTAGGACTCCACCTGCCAGCTGTCTCTGCTTTAGTGTTGACCTTTAAACAGACACAGTCATAACTAAATAGCATGATGGTGTATAAAAACAAGCACGGACCATATTCTGTTGTGGAAAAAACACAACAACAGGGCTTGCAAGTGTATGCCAACTGATCCAGTGACCTTCACCAACTCTCACATCATTCCACTGTCACTTATTATAACCATGTCTCCAAGCTACTATAAATAAATTTATAATGAGGCAGTCACTGAGTGCTTTGGGAATTTGTTTCTGACACAAATTCTTTCTGTCTACACACCCCTGTTAAAACGTAAAACGTAAAACACTTTTGTGATGTAAAATTTTTTTAAATGAACATATAAATATAAAGTGACAAACAGTAAGAAATATTTTGGGGAAGAAAAACAAAAAAACATCCAATACCCAGCTTGCATAAATGTGCACAGCCTTTTATAAATGGGAACGTGGATATGTTCAGAGTTCCAGCAGTTAATGTGACTGATTACACCCAAATATAAAGTACCACTCCTCCAATAGGATTTTTGTAACATCCACCTGGAAAAGCCATGGACTGCAAAGAGCTTACAAAGCAGGTACAGGATCTCATTGTTGAAAAATATCAGGAGGTTTACAAAAAATGTCCAAGGCATCGGAACACTATAAAGACAATAATCAACAAGTGGAGAAAATATGGCATGACAGTGACACTATTAAGAACAGGCCCTTCCTCTAAAATTGATTAGAAGATCAGGAGAAAACTGGTCAGGGAGGCTGCCAAGAGGCCTAGAGCAACATTAAAATAATTGCAGCAACTTCTGGCAAGTACTGGTTGCTCCCTACTTGTGACAACAATCTCCCAAATTATTCATATCACTGGGGTATGGGGTAGGGTGGCAAGATGGAAGCCTTTGTTAACCAGAAATAAATAAATAAAAATACATCCAATCTCCCAAAACTATATGGAATAATGTGTTATAGTCTGATCAGACCAAAGTTGAACTTTTTGGCTATAACAATAAAAGATTTGTTTTTTGAACAAAAACAAATTACATCACCAAAAGAACACCATCCCCGTGGGGAAGCATGGTGGTGGCAGCATCATATTTTTGTGACTGTTTTTCTTCAGCTGGAACTGGGGCTTTAATCAGGGTGAAGGGAATAATGAATAGATCCAAATACCAGGCAATTTTGATGCAAAATCTTAAGGCTTCTTCTAAAACACTTACAACGAACAGGAATTTCACCTTTCATCTTGACAATGACCCAAAGCAACCCTCCAGATCAACAAAGAAATGGCTTCACCAAAACAAAGTCAAGGTTTTGGAATGGCTGAGCCAGAGTCCAGACCTCAGTACAATCAAAAATCTGTGGGGTGACCTGAAGAGGGCTACACAGGAGATGCCCAGCCAATTTGACAGAGTTAGGGTGCTTTTGCAAGGAAGAATGGCAAAATATTTCTACATCAAGCTGTACCAAACCGATTGACTCTTACCCAAAAGATTGAATGCTGTGATAAAATCTAAAGGTGCTTCAACTAAGTACAACCCCAATTCTGAAAAAGTTGGGACAGTATGGAAAATGCAAAAAAAACAAACAAAAAGAGTCATTAAAAAAATTCAGTTCACCCTGTACTATATTGAAAACGCATTATTAAGAAATTATTTGATGTTTTACTTTGTGCATTTAATTAATTTTTTTAAATGATCATTTAAAATCTGATGACTGCATCACACTCAAAAAGTGTATAGAATATCATTATCAGAATATCAAAGAATATTTAATTTTTTCCCATAATTTAATTCAAAAAGTGGAACTTTCATATATTCTAGATTCATTACACATAAGGTGAAATATTTCAAGCCTTTTTTTGTTTTAATATGGATGATTACGGCTTACAGCTCATGAAAATCAAAAATCCAGTATCTCAAAATATTACACGATGGCTGTTTTGTCCAGAAACTATTTGAAATGTTGACTTGTTAGATCACAAAACACGATTCCACTGTGCTACTGTCCATCTGATGAGACTGAGTCCAGAGAAGTGGGCTGCGCTTCTGGACAATGTTGATGTATGCCTTCTGCTTTGCATAGTAAAGCATTAACTTGCATCTGTAGACGCAGTGGTGAATGGTGTTGACTGACAAGGGTTTACGGAAGTATTCCCGAGCCCATGTCAGGATATCTATTACAGACTCATGACGGTTTTTAAGACAGTGATGTTTGAGGGATCAGAGATCATGCGCATTCAGAAGTGGTTTTCGGCCTTGCCCTTTACGCACTGAGATTTAACTGTATTCCTTGAGATAGTCTTTTAAATAATCTTTTAAATTATATTGTGCGCTGTAGAAGGTGAAATGCCCAAAAATCTACCAATTTGTCTTTGGGGAATGTTATTCTCACAGTGTTGGATTATTCACTGACTCATCTGTTGGCAGATTTGGCGAGCCTCGATCCACCCTTGCTCTTGAAGGACTAGGCCTTTTTTGGAGGCTCCTTATATACTATGATTAGACGATTGCCTCACTACACTTTTATCTTCAAAAAACTATGCAGTTTATTAGATAAAACATGAAATGCCATGTCTTTATACATTTTTTTTGTTTAAATACAAGTCAAAGTAGATTTACAAATCACTCCTCTTTGTTTTTTTTTAAAGCATTTTCCATACTGTCCCAACTTTTTTCTGAATTGGTTGTATGTATATATGTATGTATGTATGTATGTATGTATGTATGTATGTATGTATGTATGAATGAATGAATGAATGAATGAATGAATTTTTCCTTTTTCATTTAAATATTGTGAGGATGTAGGTCAATATAAACATGAAGAAATATGAGACGTAAAAGAAAACTGTGTGCTGTGTGTCTCACTGAACCTGCACAAAAGCTGCAAAAACAGGTCTTGAGTAGATTATGAATGACAAGCACTTGAATATAACACTACACCAGCATGTACCTGCTCTGTTCTGCACTTCATACCTGTTACTCAGCCCCAAATGTCTTTGGTGTATAGCAAAAACAAATGAACTGGCCTTGCCGTTCCAATAGTTTCAGAGGTGACTGTATATTCACTGCAGTATATACAAATGTGTTTGATAATTTAAACCCCTGAAGTCAGAGGTTTGAATGAATTAATGTAGATACAAGGCCAAATTATGTGAGAAATATCTGAGAAGAAAAATTAAGCAAGATAGGCACAATGGAGAGAGGTTAGACAGAATGATTTCTCTCTATAGAAGGAGCAAAATGATATTTGTGAAAAGGACTGAAAAAGTGACTGAATAAGAGAGGAAGAGAGAGACAGTGATGTTAGACAGAAGGATTTTTCTGTTACTTACTAAAAAAGATTTCCTCAGTGTAGTTACTCCAAATCTTATTGTCTCTGTATAGTGGTTAACAAAGGCAGATGTCCCTGTGGAATTGGAAAGCCACCATGTGAAAGCTGGCCTCAGTCACTCTGTCAAAGGCTAGGTCTAGGTAGGTGAACTTCAGGTAGAGGTGTACTCAGCAAGAAGTGTACTTTTTGGGTGTCCAGTCCAGCTTATGGCTCTTGTTCAGACACTCACCGAATACCTTTTTGGTCAGGGGGATGTGTCCACACTCCATGATCCTTGTCAAACACTGAACTTGGCATCTACTTGTTTATCCCTCACTGTGGTATACGGTGAGGAACCCTGACATCTTTTCCAGGTTTGGGGTACCATTCTCCCTGTGCTACACTACACTATTAAATCCCATCTTATAAAGTCAGCTGAGGAAACATGGAAAAGAAGCATGAAACAAAGAAAAGAGAGCGAGAGAGAGAGAGAGAGAGAGAGAGAGAGAGAGAGAGAGAGAGAAAGAGAGAGAGAGAGAGAGAGAGAGACTTGATTTTTTATCAAATTATCAAACCAGTAAATAAAAAATAAAAAAAGAAATAAAAAATAAACAACTGTGTTTGAATGTACTATGTATAACAATGTCTCAGATTTTCATTCAGGTCTATGCCCATCAACAAACTTTAGTATCTGCTTTTGGAGCCTCTGCATATTACATTATCCAGCCAAATCTTACCTGCAGAGACCATGATGTGGAGCACAATTAAGGAACATGATAATACTGCAAGCCAAGTGGAAACAGGGACAGGGCAGAACAGATTCAAGAATTCAACAATAATGTGCTATAAATAAATTTATCCAGGATTATAAAAATTACTGGTTCAAGTTAAAAAAAAAAAATTTTACTGATCATAAAACTCTATTTTTGTCATTCTCCATTTTATTTTTTACCACACTAGGTATATTTCTTTACACTTAAAAATAAAATTATGCAATACTCTTACTGTGTCCTCATTTCAAAATCACAAAGGGAAACATCTGTTACACCAACCTGTGCCCAATCCATCCTTGGCACTATTTGATCAACTGATAGCATTCACAAATCTTAGATGGCGACAGAACACATGGGCATTAGTCAGAGTGAAGTCATCATCACAGATTGTGCCTCACTCGTTGTTATAGAAGATCTCCACTCGGCCCTCGTTGTGTTTGTGTGAGTAAGCTTTAGTTTTCCAGATTGAGGAGAGACAGTCTGACACAAGCAGGAGGGGAGCCACATACAGCCCCGTATCAGCACTACATCCCAAGCACTCACCATGGTCTAAAGTCGGAAAGAAAAACAAGGACAGAAACCTTTTGACATGAACTAAGTGTCCCTTGCACATGAATACTCCTTCAGCACTGATGATGTAAACAAGAAATGACCTTCGAGGGACGTGGAATCCACATTTCTTAACTTTGATATAAAGATGTTTCTTGTGGAGACACTTGCTTGACATGGTTTCCATGAGTTTCCATGGATGGTGAGTAGACCAGGATGTCATCATTAAGAAGACACTGAAGGACAGCAGGCACACAGGTGAGCCCATATGGCATTATGCACTACTCAGAGTGACCGAACGTGTTGCTAAACATTGTTTTTCATTCCTTGCCTTTCTTGATGCACATGAGGTTGTACGCACTGTGCAAGTACAACTTGGTGAACATTTGGGCCTTTCTGAGCTGTTCAAGGACTGATGGGATTAGTGGTAGAGGGAAGCTATACTTAATTCAGATCTGGTTCAACCCTTGATAGTATATACAGGGCCTGAGACCGTCTTCTGTTTTTCCACAGAGAAGAATCCAGCTAATGTTGGGGAAGTGACGGCTCAGATATAACCCTGCATGAGGGCTTTGTCGATGTACTGCCTCATAGCTTGTTAGCGGGTAGATGTGGTTTCTGGGAGCAGTGGTTCCAGGCTTGATTTGAACAAATGTTGATTTGAATGATGGGGAACTTTTGCCTTTAAAAACACATTTTATGTGTTTTAGCTTTAACATTAAAGATATACCCTAGATACCATGTAGTTTTTTGTGTCATGCATTTTGGTGTTATGGATGTGTTCAATTAAGTTAAGTTAAGCATGTAACGTCAATATTTGAAAAGATGCTGACAAATTTCAAAGTTTTACCCAAATTTTTATTTCCAGTCCATATATAACACACAGAGACAGTGTGTGCTGGATTGATTTTATCAGCAATAAAAGGAGTCAGAGGACAGGTGGTCCCCTGCTAAAAGTTACCCTCCGTTATAACCTTGTTGAATGTTTTCCCATTTGAGTCAGGCCAGAATGCTAAACCCAGCCATGCTCATGTCTTTCTTTCTCCCCCTCATTGCTCCCAGTTTGGGAATGATATAACATGGGACTTGCCCCTTTCCAGGCCATCATGCCTCCTGAACAAAGGATCGCCCATCTCAGCTTTCTTCATTCTCATCTCCCTGCTGAGGGCAATGCACTGGCCATACTCCATTACCCAACTAAGCAGGAAGTTTGCCTCATGAGCACTGCTTACAGCAGGCAGGTTAATGTCAATGATTTGGTCCCAGACTAATAAAAGCACTAATGCATACTTCCTTAGAGCTTGAGACCTGTGAGAGGGTCAGCCCCATGCTTTAACTTCAAATGTAAACAGCGGTGAGAATGTGGCATGTGTGAGATTGGATGTGTGAAAGGAGGATAATTATCTGGCATAGAAGCGGTGATCACATTCAGTTTTTTAAAGTAACATTTCTGAGTATATTGGAAGGCAGAATTGGGATAGATCTCATTATAAGGTTTTTCTTAAGTGATATGAACTAGTGGGACTGAGATTACTGAGATACTAATTGATTATGATCTTAGGCTCAGTGTAATTGTAAATTTTGAGGACCATATCATTATTAAACACTCTTTAAAACAGTTAAGTAAGCCTACTTTTTAAGTACTAGTTACATACTGTACAACAGAAATCTTGTGCTTCTAATTTATACAGTAGGTCAAACAACTGTAGCTGTACAAATGGCTTGAAAGTCTCAATCAATATATATTTATACATTGGATGTCTTTGGGTACTATTAAACTTTATGAGAGGTGGTCAACCTCTAAACTCAATGAACGGTGTTTACCACAGATGTGAAACATAAAACATTGTGACACTAACATGTTTGATTGTATATGTATGTTCTAATGTCAGCTGTCTTCTCTTGATTGCCCAAGACAAAGTTCTCCTAAGAGAGACAATAAAGGCTAATCTAATCTAATCTAATCTAATCTAATCTAATCTAATCTGCAAAAGCTAAAATACAAGTCAGCTGGGCACAAAGATGAGTTTAATATATAAAACAGTCAAATTCTTCATGATTACTACCAATGCATTATTATAATAATAATAATAATAATAATAATAATAATAATAATAATAATAATAATAATAAAACATGATTTCATACATACTACTCATATGTAGAAAAACAAAAACAAACTTAGAGCACATAAATAATCAGTACATTTAAAATGGCATAAAAATCCATGGTATTCATTAATTGTTTGAAGGCACTGAAACAGTCCATCCTGAGAGGCCCGTAAATGGCCAGTGATGCACATAACTGACGTGTCTAAAAAGACAGCACCTGCTTTACATACAATATTAAAACTGATACAATATTAATACTGTCTAAAATATGTCAGTCTGTTTTGTACCACCATCAAGTATTTTTTGAGGTATCGCAGAAAACAAGGGTTGTGTTTCAAGTGTGGTTCAAAATCATTAAAATGGCTTACTAAATACAGTAGTGGGTGTAATAATAAATTTCTTAACTTTTAGCAGTGAGTACTGTTACAGAGGATGTAGAAGGTCTTCTAACTTCAGGTTGCACAAGATCAATTCTCACACTAGAATGTCCATATTGTTTACTAAATACTTGTAATATTTAACCAGCATCAACAATACTGAACACTTTGTGCATACCATTGTGTGCAACTTGTGCAGTGTCATACAAAACAGTGAAAGTGTTGTAACGTGCCCTGTAGAACCAAAATATCCATTCTTGCATGTATTGAACAAAAGTTCTTAAGTGAATTCAAGTTTATTAATCTATTTATCTAAATATACTTACAAGTGGTAATACAGTTTTTAGAAGAAATGACAACACCAGAGAAAGTACTCCAGCAAAATCCTACTTAGTCTTTACTCGTTTTTCCTCCTACTAGGTATTTGCATATAATATGGTCAGGTTTGCCACCGATTTCCCATTGATGAACTTTGGGCCTGTATTTGTCTGTTTCTCAGATAGCGCTTAAACTCCTGCAGTTCATGTGGGCCCAGGCTTTGGTCCACACCTGGTTTGAGTTTGTAGCTCAATGGTGACACGGTGTAACCGTTTTGGTAAAGACAGAATTGCTTACACATCTCAAAGCAGCTGAAGAGCAGGCCATAGTAAGGGATGATCTAAACAAGAAATAAACACAACTGACATTGACATCTGTCCAGGACGCAACAACAACAACAGTAATAATAATAATAATAATAATAATAATAAACAAATAAAGTAAGCCACAAGCAGCAATCAATCAGGGTCCAATCACTTATTGTGCAGGGTCCAATCATTTATTGTCCAATGAGCTTATTAGGGAATTCCTAGAAGGTCATACCATTCATCATGACCACAGACCAATGGTTGTGTCAGAAGTTTGCTGAAACTGACTGGCAGATGGCATCCATGTTTTTCAAGAAATCAAGTCAGCAAGTCCCCAAAGCTAGCACGTTGTTTTTTTTTTTGTTTTGTTTTTTTTTTTTTTTTTTTTTTTTTTTTTTAAAAACAGAGTCATGCCCTGGGATCAGCGCTCAAGTTTCAGAAGACTCCACCAAAGTCTTTCTGAGACACAGCTATGGACATCAACCAAGCTCCACCCCATGAGGCATTCAGTGGCCTGGTGGCCATACTGGTTTTTAATACCATCATGTTTTAAATAATTATGAATAAACTCTTATGAGTAACTTGACACCAATTTTACAATGATAATGATGATGATGATGATGACATATGATGTTCATAAAAGTATAATTAGCATATAATAAAAGTTAGGTCAAATGGGAAGGGGTAGTGCTAAATGAACCAAAAACAGCTTTTTGGGCATGAACCATGAGCCCCAGACAAAAGAATTCTGATTAAATGTCTCACAGTTTAAGGGCTATGGGACAAAACATTAAACAAAATTCCTCAGGCCAATACAAGATCCTAAGTAGCAGGGAGGATACAGCATTTTTCTGCCGGTCTGTTCTTTATGGTCTTTGCTACACAATGCCTTTTACTGGTGAAGAAGAGGAACAAGAAGAAAAAGAAGAAGAAAATCTTAGGGTCTGTTTAGACCTATAATACTACTAATTCTACTACTCATAATAATAATTAAAAAAAAATAAATAAATAAATAAAAATAAAAAAATAAAAAAAACATAATAATAATAATAATAATAAATACATCCATCTTCTACCGCTTACTCCTTTTCAGGGTCACGGGGAACCTGGAGCCTATCCCAGCGAGCATCGGGCACAAGGCGCGGTACACCCTGGACAGGGTGCCAGTCCATCGCAGGGCACAATCACATACACACTCACACACCCATTCATACACTACGTTCATGCGAGGAAACAACCGCAGCACGGGGAGAACATGCAAACTCGTGGGCCCGTGGGCCCGGCGGGACTCCAACCCTGGACCCTGGAGGTGTGAGGCAAACGTGCTAACCACTAAGCCACCGTGCGCCCTATAATAATAATAATAATAATAATAATAATAATAATAATAATAATAATGCTGTTTGCCATGATTATCTGCATTAACAATAGGATGAATTAATATCTGACATAAAAAAAAAAAAACATACATGATAGCCCAGACCACTAAATTCCTAATGCTAATAAACATTTGATTTTGTTCTCATAATTCCTAGCTATCTGATTTCCTTTTATATATCACTTTATTGGTTTTTTTTTAGTTTCTCAACCAGACATTTAAATATAATTTATGGTCAACAAATAAAAGTAAAGTTACATTGATCAGGTGGCTGCCATAATCGTTTTTGTGGTTATAATAATCATTTGTCCAGAGTATAAGATTAAGTCAATATGTATTTGCAAATAGTGAATATCTCAAGGACAGCGATAGTGCAGTGTAATCTGAAATATCATTGGATTCAAGTCATCACACATAGTAATAAAAAAATAATTATTTAAATACATAAATATGTTACCTTGAGCATGTTGGCTGTAATGCCACTCCACAGGGACAAGACGCCTTTGGTTTTGATGACTTGCTTGAAGCAGTCTATCATCCCAGTAAAATGGACATCAACTCCTCCATAGTGTGGCAGAAGAGGACTCTGAGCCTTAAATATTACATGAATAAAGCAAATGTATTAGCAACACAATGAGAAATCATGTTTAAAAGAAAAAAAACATTGACAAAAAAAAAACATTGCTGTAGATTGTGTACTTTGGAAGATGGTGGCACAGATACACCTGAAAGCCAAGGCATGTAAAAGATTCATTCACTGCAATGTTTTATGGTGATTTGACAGACTGCACTGCAGGTTCCCTGAGATTCCTTTCAAGGTGAACAGGCAACCAGCTGAACCGCCCTTTAAATGAGAATGAATTAACTGAGGTAATATGATAAGCCATTTACATTTAGATATTGTTTAGTCAATAAACACAGTATGTTGATTCTTAGTTACTGCAGATGATTGCTCCCTTATACAACAGACTGCCTTCTTTTACTTCCCAAACTGTGATGTAAAAGTATATTAATTATGTTAGTGCAACACAATGGGTTAGCCAGTTTCACTTGACAGACTAATAAAGTACGTTATTTGTGCCACCTAGTGGTAAACAACAGTATTTTATTTACATCTTGGCAAGAAAGCAGTGCTGTATCCCATCCTGCACACTTCTTTTATGATGATTGACATTTAATGCATCCAAGACAAAATACTGTATAAAAATAAGGGTGCCTTTTCACATAGTACTGTATCTGAACGTGAAGCAGCTTAGCAGTTTTGTCCAATGATTGAGATGGGAGGATGGCGAGGTAAAACGTGACGTGCCATTTTTGTTAAAATTCCCCCACACATGCTTATGGTAATGTAGCCAAAAATCAGTTGATATTTAAAGGTGGCGGAAGTCATTGCATTTTTAAAATGGACTGGCTGATGCTGACAAATTGCACAGAAAGTACAATAAATTAAGCTAAATGAATTTAAAGGCCAAATTTCCTGAAAACACTATTTGTACCATGCAACCACAATGGAGGAACACTACAAAAATGTACATGTATATAATAGTTTGTAAAAGTGCAGAAGAGGAGCCATAATGCTCATCTCACCTGCATTTTCCTTTTAATTGTCTCAAAAGGGAAAGAGAGAGTCTGAGCCACTCCTGCAGCAAGACAGCCATTGATAAAGTTCTGCAAAGAGGTGAAACGGAAGTGGTGCTCCTGCCACAGCTTATCCAAGTTAATAAAAACTATGTAGCAGCCAATCGAGAAGGGAACTGCACCTATACCACAGTGAAAAGAAAAGAGGATAGTCATTCAAAAGAAAATCGCGACAGTGTCCAGAATTCAGCACATAATTTTACTTGCTTATATCGAGTTTAGCTTTATCTGGTGTATAAACTAATAGAAGTACTTGGCTATAAACCACATCATACTATTTCATAAGGTGCAGTGCTGTATAAAACTTTGTGACAGCAAACTGCAGGAACATGGCAATTAAAATGCACATGACCACCTGCAAGGAACATGTGACTGTCAAGTACAATGTAAAATGCCACTTAGTACTCCATTAAGATAGCTCAATGCCCAGGGAACTTCACAACCAAGCATTAGCAAGCATAACTGAACATGAGAAATGCGTGTGGTGTAACTTAATTAAGACTATGCATATTACACAAGCTGTGCAGATGATGTGCACCTTATAAGAAAGATAGAGCAGAACATTGGTAGCATTGGTATTGGGCTATTGATTGGAAGGCCAAAGGGTGGGTCCTTGAGCAAGGCCCTTAGCCCTCAACTGCTCAGCTGTATCCTGTCTCAATTGTAAGTAGCTTTGTATAAAAGCTTCAGCCAAATGAGGTAAATGTTTCATTCCATTATAACCTTAAGAAGAAATATATATATATATATATATATATATATATATATATATATATATATATATATATATATATAAATAAAAATAAAAAAAAGCATACCTAATATAGTGAGAGAAAAGCCACGATAGAGAGCTAAGAACCCCTCATGTCGGTTTATGCTCGATAGTGTGTGCACCACACCCCGATACGTGGATTCTCTGCAGTTCTGGGCAATTAGTCTGGTTTCAACCACCTCCAAGGGATATGTAAGCAGAGCAGCAGATATACCTGCTAGACTACCAGTCATTATGGCCTTCCACTGGGAAATACGTCCAAGCTCATCCATATAGAGGTGGATGATCCTGTTGGACATGGGAATGAATCAAATTAAAAATAGTGCAAGGTTTGTTTATGTCACCTGCTTCCGTATGTGAAAAAAAGAAGTAAAGATCAGTTATGTGGAATATCTAGGGCATATCTTATAAAGGTTAACTGTACATTTATAAATATCATTTGTGTCCTAGAGAACACCAATGCGTACCACTGGTGTTGTGTAAGTCAGCTCAGGTTACTGCCCTGTTTCCTAGAACTCCATAGGACATTCCTAAACTGCTGAATAGGACAGTGTTTACACATAAACATAGCGACACGTGGCATGCACTGCTTGTGTATTCACTTCTCGCGACCACCATTCTTATCACTTTAGCATTAATAATTAAGTGTACAACAGGATTATTTGTACATCCATATAACATTATTAACTTGTTTAAAGGCCATGTTTGGAAACGCCCTTTTAGAACGCTGAGGTGGCGGTCATGACGTCATCGAACGTGCCGGTTTTCCTGCTCGATGATTGGCTTGGCAGCTAAGGCGTGATGATGTCGCGTTGAACTGAAGTAAACTTTACAGCTGATACAAACAAAACAAACAAATTAACGCCAGAACTGACTTAATTCAATATCACACACACGAGACCGAAAACATGCGAAAAAGAGAATGTTAAATATCGGAATTCTGTTTAACAGCACTGTTTGAAGTAGGGTACAGATAATGTAGATATGAATAACCAGTGTATACGCTACCTGAGGGCTAATCCCCAATGTAAACAAATTAAGATTCTTCATTTTTTGATGACCACTGAAGCAATACAGGACTGGTCCAACTAGCGATCATATGAAAGACCATATAACTTAAAGCTTTAACAGTAAGTAATAAAAGAGAGGCTCACGTTTTGTAGGTTCCCAGGTGTATGGCACTGTATGGGAACAACCGCAGACAGGAAACCGAATTCCCTTTCCAAAACGCCCGCAGACCTTCACGCTCATAAATCAGTAGAAAACTGCGCATGAAATTACATTTGCAGTGAAAAGTCCCCACTTGGCTCAAAATTTTCACCACCTCAAGGGGTGATGTAAATGTTTTGCTAAAGATTCCTGCAAACCCGACGCATAGAAAACTTTGAGAATTTGTTAATCTGTCATCCTTAATAACGGTTGCCATTCCTCGGCGTTTAAAAAAGACAAGGCCCCGATAGTCTATCGACTGTAAACTGATTTACCGAACAAAAAGCAAAACCGGTCAACCACAATGACGTTTCATGACTGTAGGCACGACCGGCTGAAAACTTCTATTGGTGGATCAATCGTTGTGGGCGGGGCTAACAGCTGTGTGACTGTGCGAGCGCCAATAGCAACGCTGCATTGATTATGAGCTGGAACTGGTCTCGAGCCGCGCACTGGTAGAGGAAACCAGAGATCACGTTTACATTTTTAACAAGAGGGTCTTCTGGTATCACGTGTTTAAGAATATCCACAGGAAACGGGTGTTGATTAAATTGAGGAGGAAAGTGACATAAATTTCGCCTGAGCTATTGGGCTAAAGTGGATTCTAATCCAGATGTGGTGTCATCAAAATAATTTCATAAACATTACTACATAGTGTTGGTATTTATGTTTCATTCGTGGTCTTATTACTATTGATATTTTTAAGCCTGTACTGTATTAAATAAGAATCTAGTATTCATTTTGTTGCCTTGTATTAGGGAATAGCTACAGACCTACACATTTCTATAGTTAAGAAAGCTCTCCTTCCATGCAATTTGGAAGATTACTAGTTTAGTTTGACAGTAACGCTTTCAAGTCAAGCTAGCAGAGCAACTTTGGCAGCTTTCCTAATTTCTTGTCTAAATTTAAATGTTTGAAATTGGAAATTTGATTTTTTTTTTAAACATATTTGAATAAGTAAACATTTGTTCATCTTTGAAACAGTGCCTATTAATAAAGGTGATATACTTGAACAAAACCACGAGGAAAATTTGATTTTTCAATCATTTATTCAAAAGAAATATAAATAGATGTGATATTCCTCTGTGGAAAAAGTAAGTACACCCTTGGCTTCAGAAGCTAGTATTGCCCCCTTTAACAGAAATGACTTCTTGTAGGCATTTTGCATAATTGTCTACCAGGCTTGCTGGATTTTTTGACCACTCTTCCATGCAATATTCTTTCAGTTGCAAGATGTTTGATGATTTTCTTGCATGTACTGCCTGTTTCAAATCTCCCCACAACATTTCAATGGAATTCAAATTGAGGCTTTGACTAGGCCATTCCATAATTCTCAATTTCTTCTTTTTGAGCCATTCCTTGGTGGATTTGCTAGTGTGCTTAGGATCATTATCCAGTTGAAAGGTCCACTTTCGGTTCAACTTCAGCTTCAACGGACAGATGGCCTCACATTATCTTCAAGCACTCTTTGATATGATTTTTGATATTTGACAGTTGATGCATAGGTGAATCAATGAATGCAAGCTGTCCAGTCTCTGAGGCAGTGAAGCAACCCCAAACCATAACATTTCCACCAATGTGCTTCACGGTTGGTATGAGGTGGTTCTCCTTAAAAGCTGTCTGCGCCAAACATGTCTGCTGTTACTGTGGCCAAACAACTCTATCTTTGATTCATCTGTCCAGAGAACATTATTCCAAAAGGCCTGGGCTTTGCCTATATGCTCAGTGGCAAACTGTAGTCTTGCAAAGGCTTTTATCTGGCACACCTCCCATGCAGGTGGAATTTGTGGAATGTCTTTCTGATTGTAGAAGCATGCACTTTGATACCAACAGTTGTAAGACTTACTTGCAGAACCTGTGATGAAATTTTGGGGTTTTTGGAGACTGCTTTTTGCATCACATGTTCTGCTCTTGGGCTGAATTTGCTGGGACAGCCAGTCCTGGATAAATTGGCAGTCGTTTGAAATCTGCGCCATTTGTAGATTATTTTTCCTTACAGTGGAATGATGCATTTAAAATAATTGGGAGATCTTTTAAAATCCCTTGCCAGACTCACAGGTATCCATGACTTTTTTTTCTGAAGGCCTTACAGAACTCTTTAGATTTTAGTATGATGACAGCACACACCTCAATAGCAAAGGGAACAACAGACACTAGATATGAGAAGGGTATAAATAAGATAGGTTCCACCTGCACTCCCTAAATAGGTTCTAATCACTGGCACCCAATCTTCAACACCTGATTCTAATTTTATGCATTTGAAGGTATGATATATGTAGGGGTGTACTTACTTTTTCCATGTGATTGATCTGGTTGTTTTTTTTATTTAAATTGTGAAAATTATTACAAAATGTAAATCTTGTGTCTCATTTGATAGAGTATATCACCCACATTAATAGGCACTGTTTCAAAGAGGATCAAATGTTTGCTTGTCCAAATTTGTCAAAAAAGCCAATCATTTCCATGGGGTGTACTTATTTTCATATACGGAATTTGGCAGACACCCTTATGCAGAGCGACTTATATTTATCTCATTTATACAACTGAGCAGTTGAGGGTTAATGGCCTTGCTCAAGAGCCCAGAAGTGGCAGTTTGGCAATGCTGGGATTTGAACTCATGACCTTCTGATCAGGAGTCCAACTTGTAAAATTTTATTTATTTATTTATTTTTAAATATATGCCTTTCAGAATGCCTTTGACAAAAGAAGAACATACTGAAAGCATTCGCATGGCTGGATCGGGAAGCTATAGCAGGGTTGCGATGGACTTTAACAGGAAACATGGCAAGAATCAAACACATCAAACACATCACTGTTACCAAACTTATTAACAAATTCAAAAAGATTGGAAGTGTTGTGGACCAACCAGGAAATGAACATCCACAATTATCCACTGATGACGGCACAACCAGCATGGTGCTGGCAAAGATGGTCACCTATTCATGGAGATTTATGGGACACATTGTATATATTATAGTTAAGATGCATTATAAATGAAATGAGATTGTGATCAGAGATACATTTTTTATGTTTAATACAATGCAAAAGTCTTAGGCACCCTATGTCTTTTAGTACAAGCATAGGGTGTAGATTTGGTTTGACCTTTGAGAGGGTCCTTTGGGGGTTAAAGTATGGTTCCCGATATTTTTTATTAAATAAAAAATGTCATATCTGCAGTGTCATTACATAATTATCCTCTGCTTATCTATCTTTCTATCTACTCATCCATCCATCCATCTGTCTGCCCAATCTGTCTCTCTATCATCCACATTTAGATAGATAAATGTCAGAATAAATAAATATTGGGTGAGGTTATAATTGCTAGTTTATTGGGGGGCGGGGGGGGGGGGGGGTATGCAATGACTGGAGTGAGGAAAGTAAAGGGATGCATGAATGAATGCATGCATGAAATACCACACAACTATGGTCAACTATGCGAAATATAGAGCTTTACTTAGACCTAATTCTAAGCAGAGATTTTTTTACTTAGTGTTCTGTGTTCACTCCATTTTAGAGATTGATGGGTTTAAACCATTTATTACACTGAAATCAATTATAAAACTAAATAAATAATAAATATAAAGTATAAATAATAAAATATAAATAATAAATATAAAGCCAAAATGTTACTTACCTTTTAGTAACACACCTTTTACTATGAGTGTTACTTATCTGTTCATACAGAATTCTAGTTGCTGAATTCTGCACAGGGGGGCACGGTGGTTAGTGATTAGCACATTTGCCTCACACCTCCAGGGTTAAGGGTTTGATTCCCACCACAGCCCTGTGTGTGCGGAGATTGCATGCTCTCTCCATGCTGCAGGTCGAAGGTTGGGACCCCAGTCCAAAGACATGGCTGATTGGCATGTCCAAAGTATCCATAGTGTACGAATGGAGGTGTGAATGTGTATGTCATTGTGCCCTGCGATGGATTTGCGCCCCATCCAGGGTGCACCCTGCCTTGTGCCTGATGCTCCCTGGGATAGGATCCAGGTTCCTTTTGACCCTGTAGGATAAGTGGTATAGAAAATGGATGGATGGAAACAGAGTGAGAGGAATCAGAGGTAGAGGTGGAAAAGCATATACGTGGACCAGTCATGATGCCAGTTTGTAGGTTTTCACTAGGGAGTCATCAGTGCCTCTACACTCAACATGAACTGAAGCAGCAGCCTTTATTTTGTCACATAAATATTACAGAACAGTGAAATTATTTTCTTGTATCCCATTTTGTTAGTAAGCACAGGGTCAGCCATGATACAGTGCCCCTGGAGAGGGTTAAGGGCCTTGTTCCAGACCTTCTGTTCAGTAACCCAGAGCCTTAACTGTTGAGCCAACACTGCCTTGGGGAGACCACCAGTGACACGGCATACGTGTAGTCAACATTTTACAAGAGAAATTATGTTTGACTGAAATGGTCACTAAAAGATTACACTAAATTTAATGTAATCAAATATCTAATTTATTCGATTTAATTATGCAGAATGGTTAAACACTGTAATCTGTGTTGCACCATCCAACCCTACTCAAGCTACAGACATCTTAAGGCTGGCTGTCACAACTTGCTTTGAGTTTGGTGGTGGCTTAACTGATGGGCCATTATCAGCCAACAGAGGACACTATTCTGTGCTCTCAGCTCCTGGATAACTTCGTTCAGCTTAGCCATGTCTGCTGCTAAGTAAGTCATTCATTTAGAGTAAATCAGTTTTCTGAGCTTTCATTGCAGAGCTTGGGTGTATGACCAGACATTTGGGCCAGATGCAGTACAAAGCCAGGGTCAAAATCTGCATGTTGCATTCACTTTGACAGTGGCACACAGTCATACATCACTATGTGACCTTGCTGGTATGTGTGTATATTGGTATGTGTGTGCTGGTATATTGGTATGTGTGTGCAGCCATACAAAGTTTGGATTGGTGAAATAAAGCCCCTTGTTTTCATTTAAATTGTAATTCAGTTGTATGTTTGTACAATAGACATCTCTGATTTTGGGTGGTCTGACAGCTAAAAAAGGCAGATCAGATCAGTCCTGCTGTCATGAAGACCAAACTACCCGTGGAGCTTAGAGATTTTGTTAGAAGGAAAAAAAGATGGAGAACGTCATTAAAACATTGGCAAACCTTTGAACCTTTATAGGAGCAACGTGAGACATATTATAATAAAGTGGTAAAAAATAAGGCACGACTTAGACACTACCAAGATCAGGCCAAATTGAGTGCTCAGGTAAGAAGGGTAAATGTAAAGAAATGTCTCAGAGTCCATCTACGACACTGAAGGTGTTATAAAGCTCACTAGCTGAAATAAAAAAATCTGTGCAGACATCAACAATATCATCAGCTCTACAATATCAACAATGTCATCTAGAACTGGGTTCTATGAGAAACTGACACATCTGAAAGAGGACATGTTAGAAAATCACAGAGCTTTTGAAAAAACAGTTTGCAATCTGATGAGAGTAAAGCTGAGCTCTTTGATCTAAAGCCAAAACATAATATTTGACACAGGTAATACCATTCCTACGAACAAACACAATGGCCATAGCATCATGCTATAGTGTAGCTTTTCTGCAGCTGGAACTAGAAAATGGATGAAGCCATATAAACAAATTGTTGAGGAGAACATGTTCCAATAATCCAGATGCCTATTTCAACAGAGCAATGAGTCAAAGCACAGGGAAAAAACAAAAGAATGTCCTGAAATTTGCTGTCCGACAATGTTCTCCATCTAGTTTGGCAAAGTTGGAGAAAATTTTCATTGGGGAATGGAAGAAAACTCTGTAAAACTCTGAAGGCACTGTATGCACTGACTATATACTATATAATTTCCCTCCCAGATGTACAATGGTTTCCTGTATAGTTAATAGTTATTTGGACAGATTAACAGCACTGCTTTCTGTGATGCCTAGCAAGTTTGGAGAAACTTGTAGAGGGATCTTGGACCATTCCTCCAAACAGAGTTCTTCAAGCTCCTTTAAATACTTATATTTGTGTATGTAAATTGCCCAATTTAGTTCATACCACATGTTTTTAAAGAACCAATTAAATTATGCACTTCTAAAAGTGTGATGTTTAGGTTTTTCTTTGACTTCCACAACATCTTCCTCATTGTGTAGGCACCAGTAAGCTCATCCATCCAATATTTGGCAAACCTTCAACTGTTGAAACCTGAATGTGCATAGTGGTATTTTAGGTGAGTAATCTATTCAATTGTTTGTGGCTATAGTTTATATCATACAATCCTTTTAGCCAATTCTCTTGAATATATGTTATTAAATATTATATGTATTATATATAAATTATTATATGTATTATATATAAATTGTGTGTGTGTGTGTATATATATATATATATATATATATATATATATATATATATATGTATGTATAACTGCATTTCACTGGCTCTGTACTTGTACTCTGCACACTGACAATAAAGTTGAAGCTAATATAATCTAATCTTCACATTTGTCTCAACACCAGTACTGTCGAAGTAGGTTGGGCTAATGATAACCAGCAGAGGGCAGTCTATACTCAATAATGGGAACTAGTGTGCTACAATTCATGCTACCTTAAAATCTCTCTGACTGTAGGCTTTGCATTGATGTAGGTCAACAGGCCAAATAGTTTGTAACATATTGCTTGCTTCTTTATTCTGGCACTAATACCAACCATTTTATACAGTATAGCAACTTGAAATCATCATTGTAGTCATCACTGATTACACTGTTAAACGTTTAATGTAGTTTTATTAAATGTATCCATTTTTTTGTGAGCAGTGCTGTGAAGACTTTTTTTTAAACATTGAAAAACACCAGTCATTTATAGACAAACATTTTAAAAATAATAATCTGTACAGGCTTTGCAAAATTTAGACTCATAAACTGTGCAGGATACAGGATCTAAGGTGGTCCCTGTGCATATATGACTGAACTTAATCTGAACACTAGAGGGAGAGCTAAGTTTGCTGCATCCTAGACAGAGTTATCAACACATTATGAAAAAAAGGAGGCACTGAGATTGTCTTTGAACACAGTCTGGGTTTTTCCTGTATGTGAAAGATTGACATTTGTATATGGACGGTTACATGGTTACATGTGACTGTCAAACATTTATTGTTGAAATTAAAAAGACAAATGGTTTAATTATACTGTGTAGGTGATTGAATATTTTACAGCATGTCTTTTGCAACATGGAAAAGAACACAAATGACACAAATGTATTTGGAAATGTTATTCATTCTTTGTGATATGGCACATTACAGTTTCAACATTACATAAGGGCATGGACGCTCACTGTATCTCAGCAGGGTCTTGTCGCTCCTTTCCTGTTGGGGCTGGTGTTTGTTTTTGTACTGTGTCCCCTTGTGAGGTGCACCTCCCTCCCCTGCTGAGCTGACAACCTCAGCTCCCTGTGAAGAGCCACTTGGCTCCTTCACTACTGAAATAACAGAGTCCCGAGAAGGAAACGACAGCTTCTTCAAAAGAGCACCTACTCAGTGGTCTTGTGCCAGGGGGGTTGGGTATAACAATGAGAAATGCAGGGATGTACTTCATCAGTACTCCTATACTGGTCCATGAAACAAGTGAAATATTTGATGATTAAATACTGATAAATACAAGGACCAGGACAGAGTACTGTAAGACTGCAGATGCCCATTACATCAGTCTTGTGATATAGTGGATATAACATACATTTTTAATTACAAAAGATGTGTTTTAATGAAAATCAATTCATGTGATACCTAGGAAACTCCCTTTGCAGATTGAAATAGATCAGGGGGATTATAATTATAATTGTAATATAATTATAATTATAATTGTGTCCGATTATAACTGTGAGTAGACCAAAGGTGAGAGTGACTTTTTAGCAGTGTTGTGAGGTCTCTTAAAGAACTTCAGAGTGCAAATAAGAAGATTATCTCAAGAACAGTCTCATAAAAATTACAGCAGAGCCTTTAAAAGTGTCAGTGAAGACACCTTTGATCTTACTGTCATATTCATGTGGCCCTTAATTCGAGATAATGAGATGGTGCTGGTGTAAAGTAACTAGTGTGAAGTGTGTGTGCATGTGCTGTCTCAAATCCATTAGGGACTGAGTCATTTAACATGGCTCCCATGTTATGTGTTGCCGCAAGGTCTCCACTACACCAGATGAATCTCCTCCCCATTCCTCTCTCTTTCTCTGGATCTCTTTTGCACTTTCTCACTCTCTTTCACTTGCTCTCTCTCTCTCTCTCTCTCTCTCTCTCTCTCTCTCTCTCTCTCTCTCTCTCTCCCTCTCTCTCTCTCTGTGGCATTCAGTGGAGAGGATAGGGCCCTGACTTCCTCCTGAATTACATAGTATCCTCCCTGTTTGCCAGCCCTCTCACAGGCTGCGTATCTTGGATTCATTAACCTCGAGAACTTCCAGAGGTCCTTTGTCCTGAATGTTTCTCTCTGTTCCAGCAGCCACAGGCGGAGGGAGCTGCTATTGTCATTCACCACATGGCATGCGCATGTCTGTCCTTGATCCCTCACTTTGAAATGGAGTGCTCAAGGAAGGGCAAGTCACTCCACTCAGCCCATAGTTTCCTATACATGTCTTGAGAGCCTCATAGCCTGATGTGTGGAGTCAGAATCTGAAGTTGGGCATCTGCTGACTGTCCAGCCTTATCCAGCATGTCTCCAGAGAAATGTAGGCTGGAGTATTGTAAAGATAAAGGATCAACAGGGGGAGCTGTTTTCCAAACAAAGCAGCAGTATTGAACCAGGCCATGCTCTCACAGGCTGGTGCCAGGCCAGGAGGCTGAGCGCAATAAAATTCTCACCTCATTATCAGAATCACAGTGACTGCCTGGGCGGGGGGATGAAAGCAAAGAAGAAGGAGAAGTGATGAGTAAACTGAGAGAAGAGCCACTTTCATACCTTCAGGGTAGTGAGAATACAGATAGACACATTGGCGTATATCACGACAGAGGAACAGATAATGCACAGAAGCTTTGTTTTACAGTAGCCACACATTCATGAATGTGTGTAGAGTAAATTTGTCATGATAAAGCCATCTCCTATACTATAGGTGTAGATCAAACGTTGCCATTTCCAGTGTAATGTGATATATATATATATATATATATGAGCAGCTCCTTCAGCAGCAGACTCCTGCACCATCAGTGCAAGAAAGAGCACTACAGCAGGTCCTTCATCCCTACAGCAGTCAGACTCTTTAATGCAATGCTTTAAACAACATAATGTAGTATTTCTACATTATGTATATAAATGTATATATCATGTATATAAACAAGGTGTTACACATCTGTATATATTCAAATTTGTATTCATCTGTACATACACTGAGGTGTCCATAGTGTACATATTACCATTATTATTATTTTTTTACTACTCTGATTCTTATTTTTCTATTCATATTACATATATATATATATATATATATATATATATATATATATATATATATATATATATATATATATAATTAGATACATTATTTCAATTCTACTCCTATTTAATGTGTATTCTTTCCTATCTGTTTTTTGTGTGACTGAGCTGCTGTAACGAGGGAATTTCCCCAGTGTGGGATCAATAAAACTTATCTTATCTTATCTTATCTTATCTTATCTTATCTTATCTTATCTTATCTGTGAAATAAAAAAAATACATAGCACGTGTGACATGTACATAATATTTGGGGTTTTTTTTGTATTTGTTTTTTTTTGGGGTGGGGGGGTGGGGGGTGGGGGGTGGTCGGGGCTTCATTCTTTTCATTTACTAGTGTTATCCCATTGTTTTTGTACATTCATGACTAGTTGCAGTCAAAACAATATAGTTACAAATGGAATGTTCAATTTCTAACATTTAATAACGTGATATATAATTAATATTTAATGCGGTTATAAAATTTCTAGACCTATAAGCGTTTTAGTAAGTGTTGAAATGAGCGTATTATTTTCCACAAAGTTTTTTTTTCTTTTTTAACACAGCATTGCATTATTGGTCTGTATCATAAGTTTTACCCATACTTTTACAATTATGGCTAAGTTACATGAAGGTATTCTAAATTGAACTTTACTTGAGGCTTTAATAATAAGCAGAGCTGACTGAAAATGATTAAGAAAAGCATTAAAAAGCTGTGAGCTCGTGGCAGCTGGTTTCTTTCTATCTTTACACGTACAACCAATAAATCAATATCAAATCTTAAGTGCAGGAAGCCAGATGGCCTTCCTCCAACCCTCAACCTAGCAGGTCAGTCCTCTCAGAGCCAGCTTGGCTACTGTAGGCCAAGCCCACTTAGAAGTCCCTTTGAAGACTTTCCATTCAACAAGAAGCCCATGAATGTCTAAAGAGAACAAATAAGCTGTTACGACTCAGGTCAGATCAGTGTTTATGTTTTTCTGAACATCAAAGGCACTGCGAGTGTTTGATATGCAGACCCACACCTTGCACTAGAGCTAGGACAGGTAAAGAGGTGGAGCAGTCCATTGAGAGAGAAAAAGGGACTCTTGTGAGATCTCCCTCTTGCCTCTTGCCAGAGGGCGCTTTACTCGGTGCCTCCAACTCCCTACAGAGCAATCAGCCCCTAACACCTTCCTATGTCTATGGCCTATGATATAACCATACATCAGAAATATGATGGTGCTTGGTAGCATCTATGCTTTACTGGTCATTTTCGTGTCTTCTGGGTCTGATGGTGACATTTTAAACTGATCTTCATATCACCTTCATTTAAAGTAACTCATTTACTTTCTTCCACACTACAGAGTTCCAGACGATTGAGGTACATACTTGTGTCATAGTAACATAGTTTGTGTTTCTTTAAAAACAGACCAATCACAAGCCAGTCATCTAGATTTCTGTGTGGGCCAAGGGTTAGCTTAAACAGTAGTTTGATTGAATGGCTGTTCACAAGGCAGTGTGAAATGCCAGCACTGAGGCGAGGTGTGAGCGGGAAGAAGCAGGCTGCCCCATCCTTTGTGTGACTCTTTGGCTGAATGCGCAGCCTCCATTGTTCCAGGCCGACCGTCCAGCCCCATCAAACTCTCTCCTACACTGCTTTGTCTTGAGCTGCATGACCACTTCCTTCAGCCAGGTCAGGGCAAGGTCGTGATTTTGGAAACTTGCTTCACACGCTGCTCGGCTGTTCAAACATATATGTGATTTGTCAACTAACTTGGAAGTATTCATGTGAGTAATTTAAAGCAACGAACAAACAAAAAATTATGTCAGATAAATATGAGAAATGATTGTTTTTAATTTACTTGCATTTAATATCAGATTAATCAAATCGCTTTTCTCTAAGAGAGTGTAGCAGGTCTCAGATTTACTGCATTGAGTTAACCTTGCCAGTTAACCTTAACAGGGTCAGCTATTTAGTTGTAAAGACATGGGGCAGTCTGACCTCTTCCACTTGTCCTAAGGCAGTGACTGTCTCATCAGGCCAAGTAGAATGAAGCTGCATTCTTTTCTCGATAGAAAAATGAAAGGCTGATGTGCCAACAGGAATAACATATGCAGACCAGCTCAGCCCAGAACTACGAAAGAGTCAGACTGGAGAAAGGCAGGGAGGGGGTGTACCTGATAAAAATCAGCATAGGCCTTTGATCTTTAAGAAACTGATAAGATGTTACACAGTGGCATGCTGAGTAGACAAGCAGAGCGACAAGGCATGTACAAACAAGCATGCAGAAGTGGAGATGACTTAAGTTGTTTGGAGATTAGATAATTTGCTATGCTTTTCAAACAGGATTGCTTTTTAGGATTGGGCAGTGTATATGTTGCAGCACTGGTATAAATTCAGAAATGCCATTGACATTTTTTGCTTTATTAGGAAACAAAATTGTTCTGTCTGCAAATCGAATCCACATGCATGGTTAATTTTTTTTTTTTATGGCCATGAACATAATTTTGGAATAAGACTGGGAATCAAAGTCCAATCTAATACAGAAATCAAGGCAAAGCACATTACTTCAAACACACTTGCCATATCTAAAGGAATAGCATGCTGATTATGCAGTACTGACGTAACACTCTAAACTCAAATAAAGCCTATAGAGAGAGGGCTGTGTCTGTGTGATTCACTGGCTATGATTTAGGGCATGCATGTGGAGGCCAGACAGGCCTGATGGTCTGAAACAGATGCCTGGCTGTCTGGCTTGTGGAGGAGGGGAAAACTGCTCAAAAGGAAGCTGTAACGACCCACTGAGTTAATGCGCCTCCTCTGGGCCTCCTAGCAACAGAGCTGCAACACAGCTGCATTCACTGCACCTGCAGCCAGGTTCACACACGAGGGTGTGAGAGAAATATACAGTTAACTCCAGAATTTTTTGCACCCTCCAAGAGAACAAATAAAAATTATACAGTACAGATTTATTAGCTACTTACCTTTCCTCTAACACAATTATAAGAATAGGAAGAAGAAGAATTATATTTGCAATGGTCATCTTAGTCTCAAAAACACTTTAATAACCATTGCTTAATCTAATGATGTAAACATTGAAGATGATGTAAATTATATGCTATGGCTTTGACAGTCACCAGATTTCAACACCTATGGGAGATTTTAAAGTGATACGTTAGATAGTGCTCTTCAACCACCTTCATCAAAACACCAGTAAAGGGAATATCTTTTGGAAGAATAGTGTTCATCCATTGAGTACAGGTCCAAAGACTTATAGAATCTGTGGCAAGGTTGAGAAGACGGATATGCAAAGCTTCAGCAGGAATACTGTTAAGAATTCAAACAAAATAGTTTTGATTTGTTTAACATTTTTGTCACTGCACAATTCCATATGTGATATTTCACAGTGTTTATATTTTTACTTTTATTCTACAGTATTAGAAAATAGTAATAAATAAATAATTAATAAATAAATAGCAACTCATTTTGTTTATTGTTTTGTTTTTTTTCTTCGTCCAACTCAAGAAGGAAGGCACACACAAAGTCAGTTTTGTAATAACTTTTTCATCAACAGCAAATTACCTGCTTTTGCATAAGGACATGCTTGTAATTACAGAGATTAATTAAATTAAGTAGAAAGTCAAGAACTCATTACTTCAGAGGACTTTCAGACCTTGGACATTTAGGAGTATTTGAGACTATGACAAGAGAAGATCATCATCATCATTTTCATTCATTCATTTATTCGTTTGTTCATTCATCCATTCATTCATGTATCCACACATTTTAGTGTAGTTCAACAATGTTTTGAACTACAAACTACAAACAGATCAAGGTTTCATACCTCATTAGACCTAAGATCTGGTCATAAATTGGATGTCTTGTCTATGGCCACAGAGAACAAGATAAAGCCTGAGTGCCCCACGCTCCAATTAAAAGGATTAAGAATTTAGGCTCTCCATTATCAGCTCTCTCCTACAGACTTCAAAGAACACATGAAGTGAGAAAGCAGCTGGCCTAGTGGTATGACTTTCTTCTCTCCCTTGCTGCTGTTTGCGTTGAGGATGTTTACAGATCCCGGCAAGGACAAACACGCTCATTGTTGTTTGTATGGAGACCTGCTCAAACAGACAAACTCGCGTAGATGAATCAGCCAGGATGTCTTAGTATTGGCTCTGTCTTTACACACTAGACAGCTTTGAAGACAGTGTTTCCCATCACCAGACCAGGTCAGGGTCAGGGGGGGTCTGAAGCGACCTCACAACCAGATATTCAATTTGGTCATAATCTTATACAATCTCTTAGGATGAAGAACCATCTAAGGGTTCTTCAGGTAGATAATGTCTCTCAGCTTCATAAAATGAATCTAAGATCTAAGACACTCAGTTGTAGAGTTCTTTTATTTAATGTAGTAGACCTATATAATTTGTACTGCATTATGAATTTTACTGCACAGTTTGTATTTGAAATGTGCAAATGTGTTAAATATTGCATGCATTGTACATTAAAAACATTTTCCAATAACTGAAAATTGAGAATGGCTAAATGCTCCTTGAAAGAAAACTCAGGATTTCAACATCAACATACTGTATGTCAAAACTTACCACAAGGTGTCACTCTGAAATCCTTCTTCAGGCTCTGTATTTGAGCACCTTTGGCAGCTGTACAAACAGGTAATCCACACATTATAATAAAGATCTCTGTCTGACACATACATACATACATACATTGCACACCAAATACTAGAGTGAACATGTTATTGAGTGTTCTGGAGTGATGTATTACTAAGGCTTTGATCAGGTTATTATGCAAGATAGGAAAGAAAAGTCAAGAGAATTTAAATAGGAAATGATAGAAACTAGTTGATTAATAGCATTATACTCATATACACTAGAAAGCAATGCATTTCAGCAACAAATCATTACATACTGTAGTGTAATGTACAGATGTATGAGTTTAATACTGTGATGTGTTTGTGGGACACATCAAACACATCACTCATCATCATCATCATCATCTTCAGGAAATCCTTGGGAAACTAATAAAATTTTGAAAAAGATTATATCTTAATAAGAGAACTATTTGAATGAATATCTGGATGATAAATGATCAAAATGAAACCAGTTAAGGTTGATAGAATCACACCCATATTATAGGATAATGCATTTCAGAATCAAATCATTACTTACATACAATGACATAACATATAGATGATTAAATTGTATGTTAGCAGGACACAATTCAGGAAAATAGGCAGCATGACAAATCTAGTCTCTTAAACAGTTGATCTTGTAAAACTTTGGATCAGAAATGACAAAAACTAGTTAAGGTCAATGTGGAGAGAGTTTCAATGTGTAATATGGATCAAAGTGTATAATATGGATTAAGTAGGCTATGCAAAGTCAATGTGCAACATGCATGTACTGCTCATAGCATATAATGACAGCACTATGATAAACTAATTTTTAACTTGAACATGATATTTAAATAAGCAAATGCCAATCTCCTCTGAAGCCACAAGACTATAAATCAGAGTGGAACAAGCCTGTAGAATTGGGTTTATGATGGTGGGTGGTGGGGAGACTTCCCTTGCATCCTGCAGGGGGATGGAAACTGACACAGTTCAAGTGTCAAAGGCCTTTTAACTAGCAAAGTCCCAAACAATGTCTTATTACTTTATTGGGCATCATTTAGAGAGATCCACTCAGATTAGATTACACTCTCTCCAGCTTTGAAAAAGTACAAGAATTACAAAGAATCATTAATCTATCATTTTGTTTAAAATATATATTCGCTCTCGGTTCACTCCTGATTCACTCCTGTCATAAGCAATTTTTAATGTGCAATTAAAAGTCTATTGTAGACTAATTAATTTTGTCATTAAATTATTGACTCATAAAACAATTACACACAATCTGCTAAAGAAAACATACCTTAAATCATCCTTAGTGAAGGACCTGTATTTAATGGATTTATGTGTATATAATGTGTTTTTACAGTGATTTTTATTTAGCTCCAAGGTATAGTGTCCAGATAAAACATACTGCATCATATTTAAATATTACAATGGCTGTTTTTGTTTATCCGCCCAATTGTTGTGTGTGTGTGTGCCACTTTCTTATTTTGTTGTTGCAACATCATCTTAGGGTGGAAAATAGCTGGGTGAATTCACATATTATGGGAATGTTTTTCAATATCCAAATTTTCTAAGCTGTCTTGCCAAACAAAATACCCAACATATGGTACATTACTGATATCCACAATGTGTTGACTATCTACAGGAAAATGATTGTATGATATTCTACTCATAGCTTAACATTTTGTCCAGACTGACTGAAAACCACTTTTATAAAGTGATGTTCGGTAACTTGGGTCAGTATGTCTGGGAAATTGGGACACACATCTTCATTGGTTTAGGTCTTTACTTATATCCTCATTCAGCATGTAAAAAAAAAAAAAAAGAAATTGTTGTTTATTTGTGTCATACTTATTCATGACATCAATAAATAAAATTTCAATAACATTTTTTTTTAAATAATCTTCTCCAACTGCATCATCAACATATTCTAATATTGTAATGATGTTCTAATAAGTAACTTTCTATAGTTCATTTTCACAGCTATAACAACAATCAGGATTTAGACAATCTTCAAACTTTTCCAAATTCACAACCAATCTTTTCTAAAATTCAATATGAACAGATTAATAATAATCAGCAGAATATCACCACTAAAAGGTAGCCAACATTTTATCATATATTTCTTGCAGCAGCAGCATAAAACATCGTCAGCCTTCATTTTTGGAATTTGTATTTTGGAACATCTTGAAAATTATAAACATACGTGATTTTAGAATAACTCTATGCTTATCCTATGCATATGCTGTATGCACCATAAATATATTAGTCTTGGCTCATGTTATAACCTCATTTTAAAAAATCAAAACATCCAAAGCATATGTCATTTATTTTTCTGCTTCAAAATTTTGGGGATCAACTTCCTGTCTGATGTGGATCACGCCCCTTGATATCACATGAATGAAGTCATATTATTTCTATCACACTTGTCCACTGCAAGGGCGTAACACAGGTTTTGACTTTCAGTTATCAGGTCAGAAAAATAAATGCTGCCAATTCAGATTGCCCTGATGTACTTTTTTCCACAATATACCAGAATTCACTCTATTCAAAAATGGCAACAATCTACCGTTATACTATTTTAGTGGAAAACACAACTCAGACAATGAAAGTGTGATTTAACATAACAGCCAAAAAGTCTTCTAAGAAACCATTAAAGAAAACATATTTTCCCCTTTTCAAAAAAAAATTCTGTACTCTTAAAAAATATAACTATAGAGGAGCCAATTTTGTTACCTAAAGCTCTTCTGTGTATGCCTATTTAGTTGGTGCCACAATTAACTTAACTGAACCACAATGAACCTCAAACATGATGTAAACCTTTATAGAGGGAATCGAGTCTTCTGCCATTAACAAAAATTCTAACAAAACTTTATAAAAAAATAAATAAATAAATAAATAATAATGAAAAAAAAAACACTTAAACAACGAGTTACATCATTCTATTTCACTGGACGTCGTACTGTGTATGGTTGTGCATGTGTGACCAATACAATTTGAATTATCAGGTAATTTTAAGGAAGCCAAAATGGTTTATTTGGTCCTCGTGCACAAAGCCATTTTCGCGCGCTGCACGCTGACGTCACGGCACACCTGGCCTGAGAATGAGCGCTGAGACACTCCCATAGACTTCTGTAGGAATCGGGGAATGCGGAAGTGGTGCGTGTCATGGTGCAACAGATAGCTCCAACACTGAACCACATTCATTTAAATGTTTTCCCAAACACAGTCGCTGGTAAATTGATCAAATTATTGCTTTTGTTGTTGTTGAAATTTTAACGCATTAGCTGTAATTGCAGTTAGCTAGCCTGAGCAACACTTCATTAGCTACCATAACCAGATGTCACTTGTAGGCCAATTATCTCAAATCACTTGCAGTTACTGGTGTTTGTTAACACACAAAGTTTATATTCTGTGATTATATTTGTTGTTAAGGTTAGACTGTATTAGAGTTAGCTCGGTGTACCTAATAAACTGTCAGTTGGACTTGCAGCCTAACTTTGTTTTGTTTTTTTGCATCAAAAAAACACTCCCCTACCCCACCCCACCCTTCAACATTGATCATTGGGGGGAAATGATAATTAAAAGAATAATATATAATAAGAGGTATAGTATTTTTATATAGGCGCTGCCTATTTATTTATCAATTTCACTCATTAATCTCAGCCTAATCACTTTCCATGAATTGCATAAAAGTGGCCTGTTTTCTGTCATCTTTCTCTCCCTGTAGGAGGTCGAACAAGTTTCTGTGAAGATTGCCCAGTCAAGGAAAAAGTTATCTACCCTCTCCCTGGATATTATATAACCTAATATAATGTTTTGCTGAATGCCATTGTTTGCCTTGTTTATTTTACACTATTGAGCAAATCTCTTTCGTGAGTTCAATTGAGCAGTTACTTGCATTCATTAATATTCACTTGTTGTGCATGCTCATGTGAATATCTTGACCTAAGATAACATTTAGGTATGTTGACATATGTAATTATGACCATAGAAGCACGAAAAAAATATGAATGCATAGCTACATAATGTAAATGTCTTCCACGTTATCGGAGCAATCCCCTTTCCCTCCAAAAAAAAATGCTGTCTCTCCATCACTCCCCAGAACAATTAAAATGCTACTATAAATGTAGTTATCAAAGCACATTATATTGATATTTACAGAATATTGCTGCAAATACAGTTGCTGCTGCTGTCTGTTCCGCTTAAACACAATCAAACAGGTTGACAGAGGGGATTTGTTTGGAACTGTCGAGAGCTGCATGAACCACGTGACTGCGTTGTCCCAACTTTTTCACCTGGCCCTACCTGCGCATATGTCACTTCCTGCTGGTTTGTTTTTGAAACTGCGTCGTCAACGGAATAAAACTACTTGCAGGAATATCCCGTGGAGTCTTATGGTTAACGGAGGTTATATCAGTTCCCTGACAGGACAGTCTTTTCGTTAGGGGACTTTGTCTCAGCTAAAACAAGTCATTTACCCTCATATCAGCCTCCAAGTCGTAGTTTTATTGCCCACTTCCGGGATAGCCTCTCAGGTAAGGCGAGTTTCGGTCTTTCGTTTATATCATGTGTTATGTTTTCTGTTCTTAACGCCAACAACGGCGTTGTTCTTAGCACTCATTAGTATAGTAAATATTAGGAACATATTTAATTGCGTATGTCGGTATTTCAAGAATCAAGAGTCGGTTGATTTGGGTTTAATGACACCAAGGTGACGTTTCGGTCAGTGCTGGTCAAGTTACACACTGTGCCTTTTAAAGGTCATTAACCCGCTTGTTATATCTATGAAGAAATTGAATTAGCAAATGACATTGAAATCCGAATATCCTGGTTATTTTATACCCTACTGTTTCATTGGGCTTCATTAAAGTTTAGCCTGTTGTCACGCTTTCAGACAGATTCTCTGTTTCAGCTGACTGCTGAATGATTTATAGCGCCATACTCGGGTGTCAGGTCAGTGGCTTACAGAATTGTGGCACATCTCTTCCTGTACACATGTATCTGCCATTTAAGTCGTTTGTGTACTATAGCCTGTGGGATTTACCAAGTAATATATAGGATATAATTATTTTCGTCATCCTTCTTTATTGGCAAGTGTAATGTGTTTTTGTTGTGAGTTGGCTGCCATGCACAACAGTAGCCATGTCGTTATTGACAGTTGACAGGTCTGTTATTTTGACTGTCTAACCACAGAAGTGTGGACTGGAAAGAAGGCATTAAGACCTTGATGTTCGTATTTGTTTACATATTTTAATATGTTGTACAGACGAGAACGGTTCAGGCAATGAAATATGTACCAAGACTGGTGGAAGGCAGTGATCGTGACTGGCATAAAGTTAGTTTGACGTTGGCCGTTCGATATTCGCAGATATGCGAAAATTAAGGGACCGTCTCTAAATTTACATCCGACATTTGAAGGGAATGATGTAAGTCATTAAAACATTTGTGTGTCATCGGTTCTTTTAATTATTTCATTAATAGGACATCTATTTTTTTTTTTTAAGAAAACCATTCAATCCAGTTCGGGTCATTTTGACCCCCTTCATGCATTCGTGAAGGTTTTTTTGTTTCATGCATTGTAGGGTTAAAGATCAAAAATCTAAAAGGTGTCTGTCATACCTGACACCTAGCCGAACACTTTACAGTTGGCTTCATGACTGTACATCATTCCCTTCAAATGATATTGAGCTTTAAATTATGGTATTTGTGTATGAGCCCATTCTTTACTGAAATTCATATCTAATTTACATATGATTTAATAGCTTATTTTACTAAATATAACAAATTTAAAAGGTGTGCGTCATACCTGACACTTTCATGCACACTTTACAGTTGGTTATATGACTGTCATTCCCTTCGAATGCTATTGAAGTTAGAAACGTGTTTAACAATGTCGTATGTTACTTTAGAGACAGTCCCTTAATTTATGCATATCTGTGAATATTGAACGTCAAACCAACTTTATGCCAGTGTGATAGTGTTCTCCAGTGGCGTGATGATGAGACTTACAGCCTCTCTGTTTTCCTCTCATGTGCTCGCTCATAACAAATACATCGTTTCTGCCTGAATTATAATTGTAGAAGCAGTACAGACTTCTACGGAGCTGCTCATTTGTTTAGGCAAGGTAGTGGTGGAGTGAGTGATTCATAGTCTTTCAGTCAGATTGAGAAAAGCTTTTCAAACTGGTCACTCTCATTTACTTTGATTTACAATTTTCTTTATAGGTGGTGGACAGCAGTATTGTTGAGTTATTAGGCTGTACCTCCTCCATTCCAAATTGGAAAGCTACTTGATATTGACTGATGCTCATAGAGTGGACAATATCCATTGTCCATTTTCCTGCCAGATTTGCAAGGGCAATTTGGGGGCAACAGCCTGGTTGGGATTCCACTCTGCCACTGTTCTGTCTGTATTTTTAACATGAGTAATATGACAGACAATTAGTTGGATAATTGCACAAAATCTCTGGACTGCTCATTCAGGACGTCACCACAGTTAAAGCAAGACGAGTACACTTCTTTAAAAAATTTTTTTTTTATGGAGTTCACAATTCACGGTTAATGAAGTTGCATGCGCATGTTGATAGAAACTTCTTGTTTTAGCTGTATGGCTTTGTGTAAAGTGGCTTCACTATTCATATTGTTGTTGTATGAAGCAGTCAAAATTGTTTTTGCAAATGGATTGGCAATCAATATCCCTTATGTAGTAGATGTCTTGAGGTGGTATCAAGTGAATTGCCACATTTTTGTTTGCTGTATTGTCCAGGGCACCTGATTGGTACCCACTGACATAACCCACTTGAGTGAATAGAAAAATAGATATTATTGTGTATATTGGAAGATGTTTATATAGAGTATGAGTTATTTTTTAGAGCGATATGGATGATACTGTAGCATATTACACTATAGCCTGGAATTGGAATAGCTTTGGTATGGAAGTTAACAGTCAGTGTAGTCTGCAAACAAGCCCATATTTAGCTGGTGATAAAAGACCAACATTAGCCTGGCTGTGGTTAAGGAATGAATCGGTAAATGGGCCCTATATATTGTGAACACTGCCTAAGGGGCATGCATTAAGCATATGATATTTTTTGCATCCATAGCTGTGTGGAAAATCATACCATTAACCTCATCCTTTAGATTTATAGTGTATTCATGCTTTGCTGTGCTTAGATCAATGTGCAGTTAGGTTCCCACTTTTATAGTAGCTACCAATACTCATGTACATCCTGATTGATTAGCATTAAGTTGTTGGGTTTTGGGGTTAAACAGTGGTCATGCTGTGAGAGCCATAGCTTTACACATTGCGGTTAGTAGAAAGGGGACACTGAACCAGACCCCAATAGCTTAGATTTTCCCAGCAGCTTTTATGGTGTCTATAGACAATTCTTGGATTCATAGCTCATTATGTGTTTATCACTCATAAATAAGAGACATATTGATAGAAACAAGTTGGTTATTATATACACAGTGCTGTGCAAAAGTGTTAGGCACCCTATTTTTCTAATACAAACTTTGTTATAGATTTTTTTTTCTTTTATGATTTCTACATTATCAAGTAAGTATAAAAACATTTTAGATTCCCAAACATTAGTTTTCTAGCACAAAATTAAATGTTACAGAAAAATGTTAAGAGACACTTTTCAGAAAAAAAACCCAATGCAGGTTGCTTGGTTTTGCTGCAAAAATAAGAAGCAAGTGAGACAGTTAAAGTCTCCAGAAGAACCGTGACTGGTCCTGCAGGATGCTCAATAAATCTTACAGCTAATTTCCTTATAAAACTGTGTATATGTATATATGCATGTATGTATATGTGTGTGTGTGCCCTCCACTAATATTGGCACCCTTGGTAAATATGAGCAAAGAAGGGTATGAAAATTTGTCTTTATTGTTAAATAAATTCACAAAAATGTTCTGCTCTCATTGATATAAAAATTGCTAACAAAACACAGGTTTATCCAAAAAAAAACTTTGTTAAATACAGGTGTGCAACAATTATTGGTACCCTTTTAGTCAATATTTTGTGCTACCTACCTTTGCCAAGATAGCAGTTCTCAGTGTTCTCCTGTAATGCCTGATGAGGTTGGAGAATACATGCCATGGGATCTGAGACCATTCCTCCATACAGAATCTCTCCAGATCCTTCAAATTTCGAGTTCACCCCACAGATTTTCTATGGGTTTCAAGTCGGGACTGGGATGGCCATGGCAGTACCTTGATTTTGTGGTCAGTAAACCATTTCTGTGTTGATTTTGTTGTATATTTTGGATCATTGTCCTGTTGGAAGATCCAACCACGGCCCATTTTTAGCTTTCTGGCAGAGGCAGTCAGGTTTTCATTTAATATCTGTTGATATTTGATAGAGTCCATGATGCCATGTATCCTCACAAAATGTCCAGGTCCTCTGGCAGGAAAAACAGCCCTAAAATATTAAAGAGCCACCACCATATTTAACCGTGGGCATGAGGTACTTTTCCATATGGCTACCTCTCGGTATGCTCCAAAACCACCTCTGGTGTTTATTGCCAAAAAGCTATATTTTGGTTTCATCTGACCACAGAACCCGATCCCATTTGAAGCTCCAGTAGTGTTGGGCAAACTGAAGACACTTGAGTTTGTTTTTGGATGAGAGTAGAGGCTTTTTTCTTGAAACCCTTCCGAACAATTTGTGGTGATGTAGGTGACTTCAGATTGTAGTTTTGGAGTCTTTCTGACCCCAAGACCCAACTAACTTCTGCAATTCTCCAGCTGTGATCCTTGGAGATTTTTTTGCCACTTGAACCATCCTCTTCATAGTGCGTGGAGACAATATAGACACACGTGCAATTCCAGGTTGATTCATAGGGTTGGGCGGTACAGCTAAAAAATCTAAAATTTAAAAAAGCTAAAATTTATCATGATATAATGTTTCATATCATTTGGTATCGATAATTATTGATAAATTTGAATCTTTTGATAAATTTGAAAGACCAGAAGGAAAAAAAAAGTTTTACCACTATTTTTTATTTACCCACTTTATTAAGGCAAACAACAAATAATTTTAGTTTTAACAATCAAAAACAAAACAGAATTTAAACAAATATCTTCTCTTATATCTTATATGAAGACTAAATTAATAAGTCTTAAAGAAACTGTTGAACTTAATAAATAAAATGTTACAAAATGTGTGCAATGTAAAAGTGCAACTATAGAACAATTACGGCAAACTTTAAGGGAGATCAGCGCCACATTATAGTGCAGAATGGGACTCCTGGTGCTCTGGTTTGTGCTCAGCCTGTTGGCATAGCCTAGCCTTGTACAAAACGGACACTTTAACGTTTACTTCAGAATAACACTGTGCTGAAGTCCAGGTCTGATGAGTCGAGCTCCTACTCTAAGGACACTCACTGTCCTCCACACAGCCGACATTTTAACAGAAAACACAAAAAGCGGCAAAATGTCACATTTCTTCCTTGCCCACTGTTCAGAGTAACACGCACTATACATGTGCAGAGCATTGCGCATGCACACTACAAGTCTCTCGCAGCTTATGTTTCTGTACTTCAACATGCGGATGAAAAGAAACCAAAAAAAACTGCCACGTTGGTGAGCTGACATATCCTTTTTTTATTCACAATATCCTCGGCAGGCTCTGAACTCATTTCCGCATGTGTTCGTGTGTTCTGATGTCACATGGCGATGACCCCATGTGTACACTCCTTTATCAAGGCATATGATGGGCTGTTTATGATCCAGAGATGACGCATGCTTGAGGGATGTTCATGCAACCAAACTTCATGTCTGTTTTACATTTCATTGAGCGTTATACCGAACATTTTTACTATCGTTATGGATAAAGGTGTACGGTTGATAAATTCTGAAACCGTTTTTATCGCCCAGCCCTATTGATTCATAACATTTCCAGTTGACTGGAACTTCTTAATTATTGCCCTGATGGTGGAAATGTGAAGCTCAACAACCTTTTGCCGCACATCGCAGCTATATTCCTTGGTCTTACCCATTGTTATGAATGACTAAGGGAATTTGGCGTATGTGTTACTTCGTATTTATTCCCCTGTGAAACAAGAAGTCATGGTTGAACAATTTCCTGTTCCTAGTCACCCAGGTGTACTAAAAAATGTAAAATGTCAATGGGAATATACTTCAAATTTATTTTTCTCATATGAATTCATAGGGGTGCCAATAATGGTTGCACACCTATATTTAGCAAAGATATATTTTTTTGGATAAACCTGTGTTGTGTTTGCAATTGTTTGATATCCATGAGAGCAGAGTATTTTTGTGAATTGTTTTGAACAAAAGATCAAAAGGCTAAACAATAAAGACAATTTTTCACAGCCTTCTTTGCTCATATTTACCAAGGGTACCAATACTAGTGGAAGGCATTTTGTGTGTTTATTTTACTCCTCATAAATAAACGAAATTCTCAATTTTGTCTTTCAGTTTCAACTGTTGTCAGGTATTAGAAATCATAATAGTAAGTACCAATGTCATGCAGAATTATTCATAAAATTCTAAAAAGTAGTAAGATTGGCCGCGAGCAAAATGTACAAGGCACGCAGGAAAATATTTATGTAGTACACCATTATACAAAAAGAATAACACTTGCAATAAGTGATATTTTGAGCTCAGACATTCAAGGACTTTGTATAATTTTGCCCGTACTGTAGATACATGGATAAACACCATGGTTTAAAAAGTTTTTTTTTGTTTTGTTTTGTTTTGTTTTGTTTTGTTTTGTTTTTTTTAAAGTAGAGCAGTTATTTTTTTATATATATATTTTGTGATGCCTGTCTTGGATAGAATAAAAGCAATTAGTCTCTTAATATCTTAAAAGTTTGGAGACTCTAGTTGTCTGCACTTAGTCCATTGCTCCATACAGAACATTTTAAGCTCCTTTATATTCTTAGGTTTGTGCATGTGGATTTCCCTCTTCAATTCAGACCACAGTTTTTCAGAAGGTGTTTAAGATCTGGAGATGGCTATTGCAAAACATTCATTTTGTATTTATTTAGGAATGTCTGAGTTGATTTGGAAGTAGGTTTGACTTATCTTGTTTGAAGCATTATCTATGGTCAAGTCTGAACCTCCAGGTTTTGGGCTGAAATCCCCTGTTACTTAGCAGAATTTATGGTACCATTAGTCTTCATAAGAACCCCTGAATCACCAGCCACTAAACGGCCCAATGCATCAATCACTAGTGTTACTTACTTGTTTACAGGTCCATTTTGTCAACAAACATCCTGAAGATGTGCAAGGCCAAAAAAATTGCTGATTAAAGCATTCATTTATAATCTATTATAGGATTAGCAGTAACTAAGGGCTAGCTAGGAATGCAGCTGAAAGTTGGCTATCAAAGTTATAGTTAATGTGGTTTAGTTTTTTAAACATTTACCTTGTGCTGAATAAACTACATGGCAAAATGTTTGTGGACACCTGACCATCACAGCCATATGTGTGTCTTCCCCAAAGTGTTGAAGTTGGATGTACACAGTTGTTTAGAATGTCTTTACATGTTCCTTTAAATGTTTACAATTTCCCTTCACTGGAACTAAGGGGTCCAAATCTGATAATGAGTCTTACATTACATATATACATTACAGCACAGTGAAATTCTTTTCTTTGCATATCCCAGCATGTTACGAGGTTGGGGTCAGAGCGCAGGGTCAGCCATTATATAACAGAGAGGTTTAAGGGCCTTACTCAAGGGCCCAACAGTGACAGCTTGGCAATGCTGGGGCTTGAACCCCTGAACTTCCGATGAGTAGCCCAGATCCTTAACCACCAAGCCACTACTGCCCCTGTTACAGCATGACAATACCCCTGTGCATAAAGTGAGGTGAATGAAGACATGGTTTGTCAAGGTTGGAGTAGAAGAACTCGAGTGGCCTTCACAGAGTCCGGACTTCAACCCCACTGCACACCTTTGGGATGAATTGCAACACTGACTGCACCCCAGGCCTCCTCACTCTACATCAGTGCCTGACCTTAGTAATGCTCTTGTGGATGAATGAGCACAAATTCCCACAGCCATGCTCCAAAAACTAGACGAAAGCCTCCCCTGGCTAATGGAGGAACAAAATCTGAAATGGAATGTTCAACAAGCACATATGTGATTGGTGAGGTGTCCGCATACTTTGGCTATGTAGTAGGGATGCACTGGAATGAAAATTCTTGGCTGAAACCTAATATAAAGAAAACCTTGACCGAATACTGAACACGTTTTTTCGCGTTTTTTCCATTTATTTTGGCATTTTTTTCACCATTGCATAAATTAAACAGTCAAAATTGTGCTTTTTACTAATTTGTCTTGCTTTTCAAAGAAAAAAATCAATTACAAAAACTACAATTTCAAAATATTTATTTAACACAACATTTTTTTTCATTCCAGTAGGCATAGGCTACCAACAAGGCAAAATATAACTTTAAATAAATAAATTAGTAAAATAAAAATATTTTGATGTGGTCATCTTTGAGCCCCCCTTGAATAGCCTATGTTAGGCCTATAACTGTATAAGAATGTAACACTCTGTAGCCTACAACTAAAAAGTGCATTTAAAAAGTTAATTGACAAGAGTGTGATAAATGGTTATATTCGGCTATATACCACTCGCATCCCTGTATACCTCGCGGAGTATTATAGTAGATATAGGATTTGTCTGCCTGCCCTTAAATAAATACGTCTTTACCTGCTTCCGTACTCTACTCCCTTACGTCTCGCAGCGTGACAGAAACATGCTCCAGAACAGAAACAAAACAAACGCACGTGTCCACAGCTCGTGCATGCCCCTCATCGAGGTCATGACATTTGCGCGTCTCACTCTGGCTGCTAGGCTATTTGGTCGCGTCATCAAACACGTAATTGTTCGGTCAAATTTATTCAGCTCTTTCACTTATTCGGCCAAACACCGAAAATGCTTTTTTTGCTATTTTCGGCCGAATAATTTCGGTTGCCGAACATTCGGTGCATCCCTACTATGTAGTGTACCTTGTACTAAATACATCATAATGCTATTTTAGCTATGTACCCTATCGCTTTTGTACACAGCTAACTAGATTACCTAATATTGAGTAAGATATTACGTTGGAAGAGCTCGTTTGAGATGAAGCTAATTGATACCATCTGTGATGTTTGCTCATAAAAAAATAAAAAAAAAAAATAAAAAGCATTTGCCTAAAAAGGTGTCTGTTCACTTATATTAGAAATAATTCCAGTCTTTGTATAGCTTTGCTCACTGTGGTTCATTTTCATTATAATGAATATTTCAGATATTACACGTGAGAAAACTGACACCTGTATTATAATGCGAAGGGTACATTCACTGTTGTCTTTTACCTTGTTAAAATAAAGCTCTGACAAAAAGAATATTTTATAGTTACCACTAGAGTTGTCAAATTGTAGTGCTGCTGCGATAGCCCTTAAATGTCTATTGAATCCAAGCGGATTTATCATCAGCCTGTCTACCTCTGTTATGTTTATTATTAGTGTCTGTCCTGGTTGGTTTTGGAAAGGAAGCTGTGACATTTGAACTAGATTTACCACCTTGAAAGGGCATAGTCTCATTTTGACACTTGTTTTAGTGACAGCCTGTCAGGGAATATGTGCTTACAAGTACTCCATTTAATTCAGAGAGGTGGAGTGGGTTGTGTCCAAAAGTAATGTTTGCACATGGGGCAGTTATGTTGATCTTCCACCACTGCCCCTTGGAATGCACTTCCTACGCTTGTGAGCGATATCGGCACATGAACTACTCCCCTCTCCCGACACACACACACACACACACACACACACACACACACACACACACACACACATATAACTAGACCCCTCCTCCTGTTTGCATGGCAAGACACTAAACACCACTCTCCACTCTGCTTCAGTTTACCTAGTCACACGGTTTTCTCTGGCTGCATGGTTTTTGTGTACATAAAGGTTTTAGTTTCAGGGCTGTCACTGTAACGGAATTTGAATCCCTCTTTTACATGGAGTGGTTTCTAGGAGTCTGTCATCATTTGCTGTGAGGTGGGTGGAAAACCTGAATTACATGTACTACACCAAATGCATAGAGGAAATCATTTGTTTGTTTACAGTGGAGTGGAATGAGAAAACTAAATGTCTGTTTGTCATATCAATATGTTTCTGGTGCAGTTTGGGTGTAAGTTTGTGACTGTAAATCCTTTTTTTTTGTATGGAATTATAACCTTCAGAGTTTAGCAACTAAACTGTGACATTCAACCAAGCTGTGATTCCTGAGGAAATTTGTGCTGGGGATATAGCTGCCCCTCTTTCTCTGCATATTGTTGCTGTTAAGTGGATTTGTGTCATTTCCTGTCCAACCAGGCGGGAGCCAAAAAAAGAACCTCCACTAGCCACACTTTTCCTTTGTTCTCTTTTTCACCAGAAATGTAAGCTGAGTAGACAAAGAGGACGGACATCTCTTCCTTGTCTGGATTGAACAGTTGTCTCGAGAGATTTTGCGCCTGACAAGGCTCAGATAGAGAGTGGAGGTTTGAGGACACGTCACCTATCTAGAGCGAGTAGAGCTCGCTGGACCATGGCGGAGCAGAAGGCACTGGCATCGCCGGGTGGCTTGACCTGGTCGCGGGTGTGCAAAGAGTGTGGCCAGTGCCACGAGAACCAAGAAAGTCATGTTTATGAGTACCAGGATGAGGTGGATGATGAGTTGGTGTGTCACATATGTCTACAGCCACTGCTCCAGCCTGTGGACACGCCATGTGGACACACATACTGTCTGCAGTGCTTGAGCAGCTTCTTGCGTGAACAGGACTTCTGCCCAGTGGACCGGCAACGAGTGGCATTGCAACAGTGTCGGTCCGCCAGCCTGCTGGTGCGCAACCTGCTCGATAAGCTCACCGTGCTGTGCCCTTTCCACAATGAGTGCCAGCAGAGCATGCAGCGCTGTGAGCTACAGCCTCATTTGCACAACAGGTCAGTGTATGAAGTACACCGTGCACCATATTATGAAAGAAATATCCATGTAATTATATGAACATGACAATCAACTTTACAACATTCGTTAAGTTATTTAATGATCATTTTAGCTTTAGCACATGTGTGTAATTTTGTTATTTGCATAATAAAATATTGAAGGGAAAAAAAATATTATTTCAATTTTATGCATGCAAGTTTTGTGGCAGAAGTATTGAACTAAATTAAAACAATATATTACTACACAATTACCACTGGGGGGGATATCAGTGAACCATGCTTGTGTTTGAAGTATGTTGACATTAACAAGGATTATTTCCTCTATTTCACTTCTTCATCTACGCACTAAGCCCTGCCTCTGCCAGCATACTTGAAATCTGACTCCACAAGCTCAGTGTCCAGTTGAAGATGGATGTTACACTTTAACAGAAATGTGAATATTTCTGTTAAAGTGTAATTAGCTACGGTTTTTCGTTCGTGCAAGCAATCTCTTGTGGCCATACAGGTCATCGTCCTATTCGTTTGGGTAGCATGTTAAAGTCAAAGCTCCCGTAACTAGCCGTGACAGCTGGTTAGACAGCTGATCTACATATAGCTGATAGTCCATATCACAGATCATTCATTCATTCGTCTAGAGTAAGCACTCCCAGTCAGGGTTGTGGTGTATCCGGAGCCTCTCCCAGGAACATATTAGGCACAAGGCTTTTGCTATCAGTCATTTGATAAGATGTTCTTGTATACACTGTTTAACTCTACACTACCTAAACTACTATCTAAACAGATGGATTGAAGACACCTGTGTGACCACAAAAAAATTGTTGCTTCTGTATGTGCATCCACAGACAAGACAGAAGTAATCATAAAACAGAAGCTGATCATATTTAACGGTGGTTATTCAGTGTAAATTATTTAGGCAGTTCTAGAATAGTATATGGTCTCGATTAATCCACTATTTTGGATGAAATACAGTATATTGGTCATTGAGTGGGCATGACTAAGGCTCCAAGGACTTAGCTTATTATTGTTGAAATGTTCCAATTTTATGTCGCTCCATTTATTCAGTCCACCTGTGGAAAAAAAAATGTGCCGAATGTTAAAAGCAAGAAATTCATTCATCTTCAGACTTTGAACTGTTGCTAATGCTATGTCATAGTGCAGCCGAACATAATCTGAGGAAAGCACAAACTGCCCTCTTCCGCATGAGTTTACATGAGCTCACAGATGTCCAAGACTGGTTAGTTTGGCTCTGCTTGACAGGGGAGAAGGTAATACTATCCATCCCAAGTCCCACAAGAGCAGGGTCAATTTTGTTCTTTTCACCCAGGGATGGCTGTGACTGTGGCATTGACAGGAGCGGCTTCACTTTTCTTCACAATCTTTTACCTTTTGATTCTGAACTGGGCATTAAAAGAAGCAATACGGATGTAATAACCTCATAAAAGGTCTTAAGATATTGCTATGTTTGGAAGTGGTACTCAGCTATCAGACCATTTGCTTGTTTTGCTGGTCAACCTTTTAGTTAAACGTTAACGTCTTGTTTCTTTGGTCATATATGGATAAAAATATGACCATCTAGACAGAGTAATGATTGATTTACAATCTGGTCCACTTCTGCCCTAGTAGGCAGTAGAACTGCCCACTAGGGCAGAAGTGGACCAGATTGTAAATCAATCATTACTCTGTCTAGAAGCAGGGTGAAAACTGGTTCTTCTGTATTACTACATGCAGTATATTACACAATTTACATTTTTAGTATTTCCCCTTGGAAAAAAATAGAGGAAAATCATGCTCAGTCTGGAATGTAACTTATCTCAGTATGGTGGGTGCAGAGATTTGACTAAGCTTAACTGGAAAACTGAATACAAAATATAACACGAGATCAATTTGAGAGATTTGATTTTACGTTTAATTATGTGCCTCCCAAATCGTGTAATTAATTGGGAGCCACATAATCAACCAAAAGTAAATATATGATGCTCTGACCGTTTGTTTAAGGCCAGACATGGGCTTTATTTGTTGCAACTATTTAACAAATCTACTTATATTAAACATATGCACTAAACAAGGTATCTCCTCTTTTTGTGAGATCATGTGCACTATATCTGGAAAATCATTAGAAATGGACATTTTTTTGGGCCCCATCATTGACTTGCCCTCCTACTTATCATCTGATCTGTTTGTGACACAATGTTAAGGTCTAAAGGTCATTTGGATGGTAATTTATGTGGGCTGGAGAGGCTCAGTGTAAACACACAGCAAGCAGGGAGTGTTCAGGAAGGGAGAGGAGGAGGACAATTTACTCTGTCAGACCTGATCCTGATCTAGTCTGACCTGTCAACTCTGTCTACCTGCTTCAGAGTAGAATAGCTGTTCTTTTTCCTATTCCTTTCACTCTTTCACTATGTGCCAGATAAACCCAAATCTTCCTCTTAACCACAAGAGAAACAAGGCCTGTAAAGACAAACACTGACATGTGCTTTCAAGTTAGCATGTAGCACTGAAAGAAATGGATGAGTATGAGTTCACCACGCCTGTTTGACGCTTGCTTTTAAGACACTTGAAAGACATTGCAGGATTAATGTTGGTTAATTTTAGTTACTGGTACTGGCATTCCATATTTAATGTTTTGTAGGTTAATTACCAACATACCACTGAGTAATGAACAATGCTTGTTAATTAAGCATGCTTGATTTTTCATTTCCTCCAATTCCCCTGTCTGGATTTCTGTGCTCTCTATTCTGTCTTTCTGTCCCCCTTATCTTTTTATTCTCATTTTGTTGGTTCTCCTTCACATCTTCCTTTCCAGATGCCTTGCATTCAGGCGGCTCAGGGAAGAGTCTGAGAAGAGGAAGAGACCCCCATGGAATGAGTTGAAGGGAAGCAAGACAGATGAAGACTCTGACACCAAATCCAACCCAGCACCCACACGTACATCTAATCCTCGTGCACCCCCGGACCCTGGCATGGCCAATCCTGCCTTTGAGGAGGCAGATGATGGTAAAGCCATTCGATGATTCTTTTCCAAACCAAAACCCTGATATGTGCAATAGGTCTTTTCAAATATTAAACTGAATCTTGGAATTGATTAGGAATCCCGGATGAATGGTTTTGTATAATTTAACACACACCTTGTTACCAATTTTCAGTTGCCATAGCTTTGAACGACAGAAAATACTGTATATCAGTGGATATTGTTAGGAATTAACGTGTTTAAGTAACACCTGGTCAGTTTGTCAGTTAAGAGAAGAAAAGTGTGAAGGGCCTACAGAAGCCAGTGACAAGAGGAGGAAATGGATTTGCAGCTGTGTTGACTCTTGGGTGGAAAACAAAACAGGTGGTGTCTTTTAAATGAAGCAATTCCTTGTGTGGGAGGAAAATTTGGGATTATTGGGAAATCTCAGTGATATCATACTGCTGAAGCAGTCATCACATTAACACTGTCTGCTGTCTGAGAACATGTCTATACCATGCCATCCACTGTATCATTCATCTCTACTAGGAGTCATGACTACACAAAAACATCAAATAGAATCACCTGGCAACTAAATGATTATTTTTGACATAACATCATCACCTGTTTATTCTGTAAGTGAGTCATTCTTCTGACTGATGATTATACAAATTGATAACTTTATTCATAATAACCCAAATATCCTCAGGTGTCCTCCAGTCAAACAGCTGAGCAATAAAATTCAATTTGGACACTAGATTTTTGAGTGTGTGTGTCAAGGTGTTCTATTTGAAAGAGTAAATATTGTTATAATATTTTATGTCCCCTCTCTCTCTCTCTCTCTCTCTCTCTCTCTCTCTCTCTCTCTCTCTCTCTCTCTCTCTCTCTCTCTCTCTCCTAGGAGCTCCCCTCAGGTCCAGTCTTGTTTCAGAAGCAAGCATTGTGGAGCTGTTTCGTGAGGAACCAGGGGAAGATTTGGGTTTGCGCATAGTTGGAGGGAAGGACACACCCTTGGGGAATATTGTCATTCAGGAGATTGTGCGTGACTCGGTGGCTGCCCGTGATTCCAGACTTGCCCCAGGGGATCACATTCTAGAGGTGAGACACATTAGATCTCATCGTATGTCTGTTTAGAAGAGATCAGGTTTATCTCCCTGCAGGACTTCTCTGTGCCATAACAATATCAATTCATTTCTTCCTTACCTGTTGTCAGAGTTCACACCCATTGTACACAGTGAGTTTGCATTCCAGCCAGGTGCTTGGATAAAGGACATTTGACTATGTGCTGAATGCTGTGAAATTTTCTGTAGTTGGCGGTGAATTTGCCATGCACATAGTGGTCTCGATTCATTTATTAACACCGCCATCCTAATGTATAGCAGTAGCTCACAAGAGAACATACCTACAAGGTTACATAACTCTGTCCCCAATGTATGGATGAAGTGCACTGTGTCCACATGGAGATTAAGCTGTGGGCCGTACTGCTGTTAATCTGTTGAATAATAGGATAAACTCTCTGCGGATATTTAGCAGGAAAATATTTTCCATACTTCTTTGAAAAAAGCTTTCTGTTCAGAGGTTAATGTTTATAGTTGTGAACCACAAGCTTAGTTACACGATGACTCATTAAATAGAAAAAAACAGTTTTGTAATTGTTTTAGTCTTGACATTGCTTGATTTATAAATCATTATTTATTAAAATTTATGAATCGAGACCTAATAGAAGTGGCAAGATTTCTTGCCTATACACAAGTTTAGAAATGTAATGATTGAACAAGTACACCAGTGATCATGTTGAAGTACATAAAGTTTTAATATTTGAACTTGGTAATGTTTTGGCTTGGTTAAATTTTGCAGCTTTGCCCAGTACAATCTACTTCACTTGGATTAATAATTAATTTGAAAGATAGTAGCACTGTGTTTACTTGCTTTTTTAGGATATTGGGGTTATTCAACTGGATCGTTCCACATCCAGACCTCTGCTAGAATTTCTGCCCCTGGCACTCATGGAATTCAGTGCCATAGAAAACCAAACCAACATGACTGGCCTTGCATACAGTCAAGCTATTCCAGGCAGAATGAATGAATGCCTTTTGCTCATCCTGGCCTCTCTTAGTCCAATCAGATATGTTGGGAATCTGAACAAGGCTGAACTCTTTGCCCCATCAGGCTCCTTGAAAATCAGCTATAATCCAAGTAGTGTACTTTGACTTGGATCTGATGGAGGCAGTGAAGGACAGATTTATCGTTTCTTGAAATACTAGCTCTCCTCACCCACGCTCAACAATGAATCACCTTTCAAGTAGGGATTTTTTAAAAACCTGTGCTGGAATCCTTACTTGGATACATGCTCCTAAATAACTCATTGTTTTAAGATCACAAGAAGTTCTCATTTGAAGCAGTTACTGGATGTTGAGGTCACGTCCCAAAAAAGAAAAATTCCCACAAAGTGGATCATGTTGCAAAACTGTTTTGACTTGGGGCAAGTTTTAACTACTTGTTACATTTTTGCCTTTGGCAGAGATATTCATGGAGTTAATGCTACTGTGTTATGAATACTTTTGGGGGGCAAAAAACGTTGGCATTAGAATATCTTATTATTGTAAAAATTATTTTGGAATTGTAACCTTAAACTATGCTGTCTTTGTGCATTCTGAAGGCCGGCCTGTTGTGTAAAGGTGCCTTTAATTAATCACACATTATGATTTTTTTTTGTGTGTGTGTGTGTTCGCAGGCGAATGATGTGAGCCTTGCCTCTGTCCCTCATGTACAAGCCATCGCTGTGCTGCGGCGGCCATGTTCTGTTCTCAGGCTTACAGTTATGCAAGAGAAGGGCTTCAAGCCAAGGCCCGAGCACCTCGTGCAGCCTTCTAACTCTCCTGTGGTTCAACCTTCAAACAGTCCGGGCACGGTGATCCAGGTGGCACTGGTGAAACGCGAGCGCGCCGAGCCCCTCGGCATCAAGCTTATCCGCAAGTCAGATGAACTAGGTGTCTTCATCCTAGACCTGTTACCAGGAGGCCTGGCTGCCAAAGATGGCAAACTGCGCAACAATGACAAAGTGCTGGCCATCAACGGTCATGATTTGAGACATGGTACACCAGAGAGCGCCGCTCAGATCATCCAGGTACTGGGAGGAAGGAGCTATGCCCTAAATGAAAGGTTCTCAAGTACCCACTGCCTTGCACATTTTAGTATGTTGATTGCTCTTAACACACGTCATTTAACTAATCAGCTAATGAACTGCCTATTCTGAGTTGAAGTAGGTGTGTTAGAGCAGAGAAAACACTAAAATTTGCAGGACTTGGGTACACCAAGACCAGGGTTGAGAACATGTGCCCTAAGTAATGAGTCTCCTAAAATGTTGTATGAAACATTCATCTAAAAGCGGGTTTTATAATGATGATAGCCCGGGGTTAAGCACAGTGTGTAAAATCCTAAATTGTTCCACAACTTGAAACATGCTAATAATGGTAATGATCATTGGCTAAAGAAGAAGGACCTACATTTTAAATAAAGTTACGGTGTGAGAAATTAATGTGAAAAATACCTGAACTTTTTTAGCTAATTTTTCTTGTTCATCAGTACTTGACAGTACATTGTGTGATTTGGGTGTTTCACTTTAAGTAACATGGCATGCTTTATTTGGTTGTTGTGCATGACCAGGCAAGTGAAGTACGAGTGAATTTTGTGGTAATGAGGCAGCCAGAGCCCATTGAAGAGGGAAGTGAGCTGCAGAGTAGAGGAGCCAGGAGAAGTGCCGAGAACCAGTATTTCAGACGGCGCTCCACATTCATGAAGGTAAGCTTTATTGTGTTCGTATTTAATAATACTGTGGTCAGTATTACCCGATTAGCTGTTAGCCATTCGCTACTTTTCCACCGTAGAGCCAAACTGTTGTTAAAAATATTACCCAATAAATTAGGCTGATATGTCTTGAAAATATTATTGGACATAAGAAATTTTAACATGGGGTTGAAAATAACTGCATGTCGTACATGTTGAAATAGTACTGTAGTTTCAGCCATCTTCTGGTATATTAAAACTGTAGAGCACTACTTTAGTGTTAGGAAGCACATAAATAAATAATCTCCACACATGAGCTTGTTGGATATGCTTAAAAACACAACACATAAAGCTACTATACGGTTTTTACTTAGACCTTGTAGTTATAGGTTGGACATAAACGAATGTCTTTTGTAATGTTTACTAATGTAATTTTAGAGTGGACTATACGCTGAGCTCTGTGATCAAGTCCATTGCAGATAAGTGTAAGGAACTAAAATCACATCTGAACTCTGAGCACCTCACATTCAGAATAACCCTAAATGAGGCAGTGACTATAGTTATGTTGTTTTCGTTTTGTTTTTTTACTTTGGTTTCACTTTTCTCTCTTCAATTAAGATCTGCATTTATAGTTTCATGCTTTAAATGATGGAAAGGAGTGTTCCTCAGTATGCCCCACTAAATTGCCAGACTGTATGCAGTATCTTTTATACTATAGCATTAACCAGCCAAGCAGTGCACCCATCCTTGTGGAATTTCTGTCTAGTTTTTTCAGTTTCTCTCCGTGCTCAGAACCATTCGGCTCTACAGCGGAAAATAGGCTTGAGGCTGAGAAACCAATCTCTGGTCATGTGGTCTGGTCAACTTATACTTTAAAGTCCAGTGCTACCATGTGGCTGTGTGTGTATGTTTCTCATCTCTCTCCATTAAAGCACTCTTCACACAAGCCTTCTGTCACACCTTGCTTCCGTGTCACTTCCTCACTGGCTTTGGAGGTGAAAGCTAGAGGCAGCAGATGCAGGCTGGTGAGGGTGAGATTAAAGCAGCTAGCCTCTATCTTTGGACCTTGCTCATGATCAAAAGGCCTAGGGTGCTGCTTTCTCTCTCCCTTTCTGCTGCTTAGTTTGTGGCTTGGGATCAAAGCTGGTGACAGTTAGCTTTCACCTGCGGAGTTGAAGCCTTTACTCTTGTTGGGAGGGAGGGTCCCCTGCTGGGTAGGAAAAGGCCCCACGCACCCCCTCTGGAGTTCCCCAGACACTGTGAGAAGATAGTGGAAGCCGTGGCTTTTGCCACTAGTCATGAGTTATGATGGCAGTGTGTCAGGCCCTTCACATTATCACTTCTCTCCATTTCTAGCAGTATCTAGAACAGAGGAGTGTTTGTTTTTACAAATGTTTTCACCACAGGACTCAGACATGTCTCTTGAGCTATCACTTTTTTCATTCAAAATATTGAGAAGCAGCTATGCTCTAAAGACAGCATTGATTTTATCCATGGCTGTAGGATAGGGTTTGGGTGGTTATTTAAATATAATGTGAGCAATATTGTAATAATTTCTTTTATAACCATTTTCTTTATGTGTGTGTGTGTGTGTGTGTGTGTGTGTGTGTGTGTGTGTGTGTGTGTGTGTGTGTGTGTGTGTGTTTCTTGTGATTAGGATCCTCCTGGTGGATTCTCCAGTCAGGAAAAGACAGTGAGTCTGAAGAAGGAGCCACGACATTCACTGGGAATTACAATCGCTGGTGGGAGGGACGGCCGCTGTCGTCTGCCTGTGTACATTACCAGTGTGCAGCCAGTGGGCTGTCTGCACAGAGATGGTACCATCAAACCAGGTTTGACATTTTTGCTAGTTCTTGCTAAAAGGAATAGATGCATAAAGAGAGCGATTACAGCGTCACAGATTTTGCACTTTTGGACTTCATTCACTTTTACTCTATTAACGATCATAGCAAGTGTGTCTACATGCACACTAATTACCTTCATCTGATTTCAGCAGTTAACAGCATGCAGAAAATCAGATAAACATATCTGTATTTCAGCACAGTATTCATGTTATTAAGCAAATATTCAGCAGTTGTCTGATATATTTTTCTACATTCGTGAGGATCTTGGTGAAAAGTTTGGCTCCATCAATTGGCTCCATCGTCCTCAAAGAAAGAGCATTCTGTGATATTTTTAACCATAAAAACTCTAAAATAAATATTTGACATTTAAATACCTTGAGTGCTGACCTGTTAGCAGCCAGTAATGTGCTTTCAGCTAGAAGAAATACTTAATACACTACCACCTCAGTACTGGAAAGTGTCATTAAACAAATAGTTTTAATAGTTCTGGCAGTGTTACTCAAAGACATCTGATTATGGGTGATGCATGCAGCACTGTAATGCCTCAATCTTCATGGGTATATTGATTGGTAACTGTATAAATGTGTGTTGGCTGATGTTTGCTTAGGTGATGTGTTGCTGAGCATCAATGGTGTTGACCTGACCCAGCTGACTTATAATGAAGCGGTGTCTGTGCTGAAGGCACAGACAGCCCAGAGCTCTGTGACACTACGCGTCATCCGCACCACTGCAGAGGAGGAAGAGCAGGATGCAGAGGCAGCAAATCAAGAAGAAATGGACACAGTGGAGAACCCCAGAGAGGATGAAATCAACTGCTCCCCTCTGTGGACCCGCTGGCTGGGCCTACCCAGGTGAGTAATGGATATTGTTCAGTGTGTCTGTATATAATTGCAATCAAAATTATTCAACCCCCTTTGCAAATCAGGTTTATTGTAAAAATTTACAGACTTTCAGTTGTTTGCAATGAACAAATCAAACAAAAGCAATTGAAATAGTTCAACATAATGAATGCTTCAAGTGGTTTCCCCAAATTCAACTGAAAATTCAACTTATAATGATTTCTCCAGTTTCAAAATTATTCACCCATCTGAATAGAATCTCACGAATATGCAAAACAGGTGTTGTCTCAAGCACACCTGATGCAACTAATCAAGGGCTTCATTAGTTGCACCAGGTGTGCTTGAGCTGGAATACTTGAAATACCTGAACTGGCTAGGAGTAGAAAACATATGAAATACTTGAACAGGGCATAAAAAGGAAGCTATCAACAAATGCAACCAGATTTCTGAGAAGGCAGGTTGTGAAAAACATGCGAAAGACTGGCAAAGACCTGCAGCAAGACTTGGTGGCAACGTTCACTGAGGTTTCAGTGAGCACAGTAAGGCGCGTTCTAAACACAGAAGGTTTCCATGCCAGAACTCCACACCACTACTGACCCAAAAGCACAAGAAAAGTAATCTCAAAATCATATAAATAAGCCACAGAAGTTTTGGGATTCTGTTCTGTGGAGCAATGAAACAAAACTAGAATTTATCGGCATGGATCAGCAGTATGTCTGGAGAAAGAAGAATGATGAAAGAACACTCTGTCCACAGTCAAGCATGGTGGTGGCTCGGAGATGCTCTGGGGATGCTTTGCATCCTTTGGCACTGCAAACCTGCAGCGTGTGGAAGGTAAGATAGATTCCTTGAAGTATCAGGAAATCCCAGGGGAAAACATCATGTCGTCCTTGAGGAAGCTGAAGCTTGGGCATCACTGGACCTTCCAACAGGACAGTGATCTCAAGCATACCTCAAATTCCACCAAGGCTTGGTTGCAGAAGTAGTTCTGGAAGATTCTACAGAGCCATCACAGTCACCTGACTTGAACCCCACAGAAAATCTCTGGTGGGATTTGAAGAAGGCGGTTGCAGCACACAAACCCAGGAATATTACTGAATTGGAGGCTATTGTTCATGAGGAATGGGCTAAGATTCCTCAGGAATGCTTCCGAAGTTCCACATCTCGTTTGCAGCAGGTCATAACAGCTAAAGGTGCTCTCCTAAGTACTAAAGATACTTGTCATGAAGGGGTTGAATAATTTTGAAACTGGAGAAATCATTCTAAGTTGCATTTTCAGTTGAATTTGTGGAAACCACTTGAAGCATTCATTGTGTTGAACTATTTCAATTGCTTTGTTTGATTTGTTCATTGCAAACAGCTGAAAGTCTGTAAATTTTATCAAAAAACCTGATTTGCAATGAGGTTTAAATAATTTTGATTGCAACTGTAGGATTTCTGCTATCAGGATCTTTTAAAAATGTCTCTTTATAATATTGATTATACAATCGGTCCTGTTGTCTTGACCTTCTACTAGGCATATTGTGCATTAAAATGCTGTGATTTATTGACCTTTCCTTCTCTCTTTCATAAAGAGTCTCTCTCTTTATATGGTTATGTAAACATGTTCACTCTGATGAGCTGTACATTTTTTTCCTCTCATTCACAAGCCACATGCACTGGTGTCGTGACATCGTGTTGTTAAAAACCAACAACGAGAGCTGGGGCTTCAGTATTGTGGGAGGATATGAAGAAAGTCGAGGTCAACAGCCCTTCTTCATAAAGACCATAGTGCCTGGAACTCCTGCCCACTCTGATGGTCGTCTCAAGTAAGTTTTTTGTTGTTGTTGTTTTTTTGTTTTTTACAGAGAATTATCAGCAGTGCATGAGCTAACATACTGTTGTAGTTAAATAATGCTAATATTCATTTAAATATCAGTCCGTGTAATTTTGAATTGTCTAATACTGATTGCCTGGAGTTGTATAAGCTTGAAAATGTTTATTTACTTGGTTAGATGCCAAAATGTCTTCAAGATTATACCACAAGCTCCTTAACTCACTGCTACTGTGTTTGGGTAGTAATAAGTTTAAAATCTTTAATGTAATCCAGTAATTTTATGTGCATATGTTAAGCTATTTTTCATTTCTTTTTCTAGAAATGTTTCTAGACAATGTTCCAGAAGTTGTTACAATAATGATGTTTTTCTCTGTGCTTCACTGCAGGTGCGGTGATGAAATTGTGGCTGTGAATGGAGCAACTACAGTGGGCATGAACAATTCATCCCTGATTCCTATGCTGAAGCTTCAGAGGAATAAAGTCACACTTACTGTAGTATCCTGGCCTGGCAGTATCGTATAACATCTGACTGTTGTTTCTGGTCTCTGATGTGACCTTTTTGAAGCTGGTTTTGGCGATTTTGATATCCAATACAAATGGATCAATAATCAAATGGATCAATAATCACAGACTGGATTTAAAACAAAATCAAAGGAATATCAGGAGGCGTTTTCCTCCTTCCTTGTGGAACTGTGCTTATTTGAGATATGTAGGATACTTTTAAGCACATGGACACTGGAAACTATTTCTGCACCTTGACTTTCTAATTCGAGATCATCAACAAACATTGATAGTCAGTCTTATTGAACATTTACTTACCTTGAGTAACTGCAATCATTTTCTTGTGTGTGTGTGTTTTGTGCTTAGGAACTTGCACCAATGCTGTACTACTCTGAGTAAGTGAATTTTAATTTAAAGAATGTCTAATACAAAGGTACACTTTAGATGAGATTGTGACAGGGTGTGAATGTTTCTATACTACTACATAAAATGGACCATACCAAAGTCTTGTTAGTATTTTTATGGCTATAATTACATGTTAATTATTTTATGTTACTGTATTTTAGCATTTCTGTTAACATATCTGGTCTTTATATCTGAAAACTGTTGCCTGCTGCTTGGTAACATGACTTTAAAGCTATAAGTCATGGCTATTTTGTTTCATTCTTTTTAAGTGACTTGATTTGAGTTGTATATGTATAGAAAAAACTGCCTTAATTGCTGATACCGAAAAGGCCATTTTAATTTCTTTTGTTCTATTTTTTTGTTTGTTTTTAAATCCAAATATATGTTGGTTTCTGCTTTCTTTGCACCACTGTCCCCTCAGTCATAGAAAATGGCCATTATCAAAACTATATAATAAAGGATTGCAGTTTATTTTATGATTTTGTTCTAGACATGTAGTAATGTAGACTCTTTTACACACTCTCCCTCCTCAGTCAACATTTACTTGCTTTTGATGGAAAGAGTATCTTACATCCGCAAGAGAATTTCCTCTCTTAACTGAATATATATTCTGAATATTTGTGCATAGTGACTATGTTCAGAAACTCTTGCTGGGCCTTTAAATGTGTTAAGAGGACTTTTCTGTGAAATCTATCTGATTGAGGTGGGGGGGCACAGACACAGAACACACAACAGACCTTTTTTTTAGGTGGTAGGTCTTATCTTAATCACTCCTGACTCTAGGAGGAATTGAAGAATGCACAGTGTTTGTTTTACATGGAATTATGTTTAACCATGACATGAAGAGCATAAAAACAGCATGGACTGTAGTGGAGTATATTGTAAACAGAACAGGTCATATCTTGTGTAAAAGCAGTTGGCAGGTGAGTAAAATCATCAGGTATTCCATCTGCAGATCATGGCTGATACTGATGCATGGTGAAAATGAACATTTCCTTCCCATGAAGCACAATTTCATGTTCGTAGTAAGATTTGTAAAGTCAAGGTTACAAAAATAACAGCATATACTTGACACTACCACGTGTGATTTGTACTATATAAATAGCAATAACTAGCAAGAAAGTAAAGTAAAACTGATTCGTGTTGCATTTTAGCCCAATAACCCTGCCCTGAATATGACTTAGCCTGCCCTCTTCAGGCTGCCAGATCCTCCAATTATAAGTGCTCAACCCAATATTGTGTCCACAAGAGGGCAATTCCAATCACAAATCTATCCTCCAGTCTTAAAATACACCGAGATGAAACATGACACAGTGGCTGTGTGCTGAACTTGGCAGCTATGAGAATGTGAATGCATCCTGAACAGAGCTTGTTTTCTTCACCTCTATCTCTACTTAAACTCCGCGTTTCACTGAAATGCAAGTATACTAAACAGCATTTGTACATCCATATACATTTTCCCTCACTGGTATTAAAAACCAAAGTGATTTGCTTTTAAATGTAGGCCCTTTCCTGCTTCATTTACTCTCTGCTACACTAATTAGAGCACCATTATTTTGAAAATTGTAAATTAGGAAACTAAGCACAGTATCACAGCCAAACATAATCTCCTACTTGCAGATTTGTAATAATATACTATTCAAGTTGTATGGAAAGAAGGGTCATGGTCAGCATTCACACTGTTGCATTTAGCTTTAATTTCTTTGAACCTGGACCACATTCAGCCTCACCTTTCTTCATTCATGTTTATATTTATTTCTCAGGAGACCAGGCTGCATGAACATATTTCAGTGTCTGTTTCAAGGTTTGAACTTTTCAGTATCATCATGGACAGCAGGAAACATAACCCTAAGTGAAAAAGTGAAAGTTGTTTCAAATCAGTTTGTTATTGTTTTTTAACAATATATACAAGACTTGAAATCAACACCCAATCAAATTACCCATCTTTGGTAAATATTGATAGAATTCACAATAACATCAAGCAAAATGATGCTAATAGTAAAGAAATTCATATGCAGCTAGTAACTACAAATTGAAGTGACATTATATACTTCAAAAATAATATTTCTGACAACTGTCAAAACCATTATAATCAACAATTTATTTATGCTTTCCACAGAAATCAAGAGAAACATTTACAGGTACTCTGTAGTAGGACGCTGAGTGGCGCTCTGCAGTAGAACGGTAAGAGATTTGTCTCGCTCCAAATAATTAGGCAAAGTTTAGGTGTCTTTTAGTACAGCTTCCCCCAAACATTCTGCTCAATTCAAGAGGCACTCTAATCCAACAGGCTGACATATAGAAAAATTAAGAAAAACAAGGCAGGCATAACAACAGAGAGTCTGCATACACATGAAAAAGGAGTGCGAAAGTCCACGTCTCTGCATCTGTATAACAGCATATGGACTTCACCAAAAACTGCAATTTGATGATTTGAAGCTGAAATGTACAAACGCAAGAGGAAAGAGACTACAAAACAATACATACAAGGTGGAATTAACTTTGAAATTTATGACATATACTACTTAAATCTTGATTGGCAAAATCGTTTTTACACATGACATTTAAAAAAAAAAAAAAAACCCACACACACACCTCAGGGACATTCAACTGAAAGCCTGATGTTCTCGTGTGCTCAAGTGCAATTTTCAGCCCTCACTTTGACTGGCATGTTGTACATACATTTTATGGCTTACTAGGTAAACGGGTCCATATAGACTGGAAAGTTAGAGATGCAGTTTATAAACAAAACTATGTTACAATAATAGATTGGCAGAAAACTAATTGCCAGCTAAATTACATAATGTAAACATGAAATACTAGGCTGTACATCTTGTCCAAAATTATATTCAAATGGTCTGTTTCTTTAACTTGCCCCTGTTTAGAGCCCCATCACCAAAGTGCAAACGGAAATAAAAAAAATCATGCTGACAAACATTTTAGCTACTTTAAATTCCCTACCCATTCCATTAGCGCAGACCAACCCTGAACCTTTTCATTTTGCTTCAGGGCAACTATATCATCAGGAAATGCACAAGATTCGCTCTAAGGTAAAGCATCTTTTCACTACACCTTTAAAACTACATGTTCTATACCACGCTGCATCCAATACATACACCTCCATTACAAAAAAAGGTTATACTTTTATCATAAGGCAAATACACACCTTGAGGTGCCTTGATTTGATCAACAATATTACATGTAGGAGGTGGGAAGTATGGATGGCTATTGGGGTAAATGCACTTTTAAACAGTATTGTTTATTATTTTACGTAACAAAAACATCCGGGTGCAACACAGGTGCATTTCTACTATATCTGGAAATGTGCAAAATCTGCTCTAAAGCAAAGTGACAGTTTTGCAAACTCTACTGTACAAGGTACTGGGAGGAGAAAAGGGGTGACTCAGGGACACCCATGAAGACCCTCAATCCAACTTTATATACAAGGCACTAAGTAAGGAGCGAAGTGAGAGCCATTCGCCTGCATCCCTCTGCAGTGCTCTTAGTCTGGTCGGAATATAGGATATTTGGGTAAGAATTCTATAAGAATCACCTGAAGGAAGGAAAGGAAATATTAATATTAAGGAGCTAATTTACTCCAGACCATTGCTTTTCAAAGATTTTCCAATATCAATTGGGCATTATTTAACCAGTTTGTCCTTAAAACATTCACATGAGCATTTCACAACATCCTATTAGTTTGGCAGAAAGCATTTGTATCCTACAAGTTTTTGTGTAAATTTAGGTATAAGGAGACTCAATGATGTGAACTGAAAGGCTTCAAATGGTATAACTGGTGTGCAGTTTTATATACAGATTACAATATCAAGTTTAAAGCTTATTGATTTCTATTACACCTTTTGTGAAACTCAGTCATTTCATATTAATGATTTAAAACAAATCCATAAATTAATAAACAAGTCCATTAAGACAAACGTAACGGCATCCTATACAATTAGGTAGAGTTTGTCTGTGCTCATGGTGGCCGATGCGATGCAACCACTGAGCTGCATTACTGGAAGATTTAGCACACAGCACGCTTATGAGGCACTCTTTCACCATTTCGTCGTCATTTTGTCAAACCTCTGTGTGAGCTTTGCCTTTTATGGGGTTTTGTGGACGTAACTAGATGAAAATCAGTTGTCCCATGAAGGTGGTTGGTAATTTATGGGTGACATTTGTTAATAAACATTTAAACAGGAGAACGAAGAAACTCAACTTGACTGAAATCTTTACTGTAGTAAATCTGGCAGGGATTTTTTGTTTGGTTTGGCCAATGAAAACATTTACACACAACTCATTTACTAAATGACTGATACATGAGGCCCAGTAAACTAGCCACATGCACTCGGCTAGGTAATAAACTAATTTGCAATTAGTTTTGAGGACAAAAAATCATCTTAGAAAGTTAGTGATGTCCTTTCAATTTCTGCAATGAAATGTCAATTATTAAGGTATATGCATGCATTAACATATATAACTGATAAATACTTACATATTCCATCATGTTATTACTCTCACATTTTCGTCTACTGAGTTTCCAGTGCAGTCCCAGCTGATGAGAATTATAAAGCACTGGAGTTAGTGAATGCTCTACAAGTTCCCAGTCCACGCAAACACTCCAGACATGCAGACAGGCTTTACACACGTGGGTTCACTTGGGTCAAACAGCAGTTAGTGCTCTGAGGAGTTTCCCCACTATACTGGGTGCAGTGTCTGTCAACCATTTTTTTTACTGCTGACCTCTGCACGGTCTGGTCAGCCTCTGCAATCTATCAATAGCCCAGCCAAAAATAGCTGCGAAGGACATGGGCATTTTCACAGTTTAGCAGCTAGATTTACAACCATTAACAACATCTAAACACTTCATTTACTGAGGCACTGAAAACTATGGGGCACGTTCCTTTATTGCTCTAGTGGTACTGAGGTGAAATCTGCTTACCTTGTGATATAATCGGTTGTTTTCCCATTCTAACAGTTTCTGAATGGATCTTCGTGTCTGTCAAACAAAGAAAAATACACGGATTAAATGTGCCGGTAATCACCCCCTCAATACCGTCAAACAGGTGCTTAGCAAATACTAATAAAACACCCGCATTAAGACTTTACAGACATTTATGGACTGAGGCCCCTGTTTAACCAGCTCATAAGCTGCATGTTATGGTCAATAACCTGTTGTGGATTCTCAAACATTTCATAGCACATCCTTCAGCTAACCTGGTTTAATGCGTCAATTGTACACCAGGTCACTAATTACACACCTTGTTATTTTCGCTTCAGCACCAAAGACAATATTATTATTAGAGTACTAAATGCAGTAAAAGATTTACACATAGACCGATAACAACAGTTTAGGGTCTCACCCTCTTGTTGAGGCATACGACAGGCCACAGACTGCAGCCGACAGTACAGCAACAGCACAAGCAGCCGCACAGTAGCCATTTCACGTTGACTGGTAGGTTCTTCTTCAGGCAAGCGTTCACCCGGTTGATGCTGGTCTTGAACTCCTCTGGAGCGACCTGAAAAAACAGCAGAGGAAATTCAATACTGGCCAGAAAAAGAAAGACAAAGTCTAATCGTTTTGATCATCAACATGCTCCCTTTTACTGATGCATCAGCTGCTAGCAGAAGAAAACTGTGTGCTAAACACAAGTGACAGGTACTAAAAAAACAGAACATATACAATATGTGCACATACACAGAAAATAATGGCATTCATTTAGCCTCAATTTGTCACAAAGATTGCACAAATTACCAAACTGAAAAATATCCTGTGTAAATCTTGAGCAGATGCCTTGTTTAAAAAGCAGATAAGATTTTATAATTGAATGCTTCTAACTTGCCAACCAAGCTCCAGGACTTTCAAGGCAAATGGAGACCGAAAAAAAAAAAGGAGAGATAAGCCCACAGCCTGTGGCTGTACCGTCCAAACAACATGAATGGCTGCTCATTCCTCACTGGGTATGTACACCATAAAACTGGGGTCGTAATCTTTTATGACAGGATGCAAAGGTCTCTTTGCAAACAGTGAAAGAGCTTGGAATAAAGCCCCACAGGCCTGATCTGCACCCTTCAGTCATCATAATCCTGACCTCATCCATCACGTGTCACCCTAGGTCACAATACTAGAGATACATTTTATTGCCCCACACTTCCCTCAGCCTGCTCTTCCCCCTGCAACCTTTTTTGTTTCCTCATTCGACCCAGGAAGCTTTCCTTTCTTGTGCATGGCACTGTCTTTATTTCATTATTTTGTCACCTGGAGCTGCATCTTCCCAACACTGGGATCCCAGCCTGCCAGGCCCTTAAGACAGCTTACTCATTGACAGAAATCACTTTAGTCCATTCAGCTTGCGTTAGTTGCACAATGGTGCACTTACCGAAATATTCCAATTTTGTACTCAAGACTCCTGGGAGTGTTTTTTTTTTAAATACACTATAGAAATAACCACATGCTCGGGGTGATTAGAAGGGAAAAAATACATATGAATTCTTTAGGCACCATTACCTTTCCTGTAAGAACAGATGGGAATTCTGTGTCAAATTTGTTGCTAAGTCCAAACCTATAAATACAGAAATTACATGTAAAGCAAGATTCCTCCATACGCTTTTGACATGTTATCAACATGAAAAAGTCAGTTTCGCAGAGCAAAAACAATTAAACAACGGAACAAGTGATTGTAAAGTTAATATTAGTGCAGAACAATCTGTTCAGATAATGCATTTCGGAAGTACAAGATCTGTCATTTATAACAGATAAAAGGTGTCAGATTTGAAAATTATCTGGAGGCTGCATTGAAATATAATAATGTTGCAAATTAAAATGACCATTATTACACATATGACAAATATTATGTTTTATTAGGATCTAAATGCCTGTCTGTTAAATAAAACATTGGGTTTTGGCTCCTACTGTAGACACGTCTGAGTCTCAACTAGCTCCCTACTCCCTATATTAGTACCCTACGTCGGAGAGGCATGATATAGCTTCTGCACCATATGTAGTGCACTATATATCCGACAGAGATCGATTGGACATTTTTCCCGGAAGTAAATGAAGGATGAGATACAAAGCAGTACATTGTGTAGATAAGGAGTTAAGATAATAAACTAATGTGTGCGGAACTGTTTGGGTTTTTAACAAACCATAGAGCCCAATTTACATATTAGAGAAGATGAACAAATTGGGGTTAATTATGCGACTTTATGCACGTGATACTACTGACTCTACGGTAGACTTCCACGATAAACAAATAAGCCATGCAGGCTACAGATGACAGACATGCGCAGCTATACATGGAGATCAATAAAACAGTGACAGGATCATTGCTCGGTCTTACAAAACCAGTGTCGCTGAAATAAAAAGGAGTGAGTGAGTGAGTGAAAGAGTTGGCCTGCATGTATTTTGAGAGCTACCATCCAGCAAGCAAGAAAACACGCACACAGTTGAAGGCTAGCGTGGAGGCTAAACACAGCAGCACTAACCACAGAGGCATAAAGCGGCGGCTCGGCGGCGCTCGTTCGCTTACACAGTGATGTGGCCGGCCCCTCGCATTATCACAGGTTCTGGGCAGTATCTGGCGAGGTGCTCTTCACTCACTATTCGCTCGTCTTCTTCTTCTAACTCATAAATGGTATCAAAGTCCGCCATGTTGGGCAGTAAGACGCTCATGACGTTTCTGACACCGCGCGAGTGACGTCGGAGTTACGTGAAGCGCGCGGCCGCTGAAGGGCGGGGCTTAAAGTGTGAGCGTCAGAGGCGGGAAAGCAAAGAGGGGCTGATCAGAGTGTATCACCATTCAGCATGAAAAACTCAATTCAGTTCATGGAAAGAACAAACGATATGGTCAACCTTGCTACACAGTCATGTAGCCTCATAGGCTTATAGAGATATTCAGATAGTTCGGCTACACATTTAATGTAATGTAAGTTATACGCCTACTACTAGACTGTATAATCTATTAGACACGTGGTTCTCAAACTGGGGTCCAGAACCTTCCAGGCATGCGTGAAGCATAGCTATTAAAACACTTTAAATCAATAAATACAACTGTTTTACAGTTTACAGTAAACACAATCACAACCAATTATCAAAGATATTATATAATATTAATTTCTTATAGTTATTAGCCCGGTCCCTTCTATGGTTTTAATCCAAACCTCAATAATTCAAGAACAAGTAAGCCTATTATTACTAGCTATAACTATTATTACTAGGCCTATAATTAATTTTAACTTGAGTCCAATGACAGATTCAATAGAAATGTGTTCTGTGAGGGGAGAAAAGTCAGGATTAAAATTTCTATTGGTCCAATAATAAGCAAAATATTACTGTACACACTTAAATAATGATCCTGGTAGGTTATATGAATTGTTGGATTATGTTCATAAAATAAATATGTACCTGAGGAGACCAGTGGAATTATTTATTGATTGATTGATTTATTTTACAATAAAAGAAGTCCTTGGCTGAAATAAAAACTACTAATCCCTTATAGTCAAATTAGGCTATATAATTTATAAACTACTTTTAAAGTAATCCTAAAAGGATTGGTGAAATAACCAATAGTCTAGTATCTAACCTAATTCCACAATAATGAAACAATAATCTTTACAACATGGCAGGCTACACAGCACATCACGGTCTGGCCTGTGTAATATAGGCCTATAGCTAAATAGCAGCAAAATGAGAAGATGAGCTCTTGTGTCCTCTTGGTTTATAACATTTATCTTTGCTACAGACATGAAATTGTGTGGAGACTGTTTTTCTATTATTTTTCCTAATGAATATTATACATTGTTTTTCCTTTTAGATTTTGGGGCTTCTGTGCAATTACATATGTTCATATCTTTATCAGGATGTTTACACTTTGCACTAAAATTATTCAATGGGTCAAACCTTTTTTTTAATTTTTTTTATTTTTTTATTTTTTAGGACTTGTAATATGAATGAAATGAAAATACCCAAATTAGGTTATAGGCAGTGTTTGGTCTGCCTAATGTGTTTATCCACAGAAGATGACTTTAGACAGGTCCACATGTTGACATATAAATATGCGTTTTTTGGTATTCTTGTGGATATTAATGACATGATTCCGTGATGCTTTCCAAAACATTTATTTACATTTGGAACGTTATTTACACTCAAAACGTTCTACCCATAAATCCGAAATCTGCATTCACCCGGCCATGTGAACGAAAAGGTGCTGATGTAAAGAAACGCTGAAAAGCAGCAGATCTCGTCCACGCATGTGAAAATACTGAAAATAGGCCTACAGTTTGAAGAGACGTCTGTAGAAACACTGTAGGCCTCTGCCTGAGATACCTTTTTTTTTTTTTTTGCATAAACTCGTACACTCACCACATACAGAAAATTATATTTATATCTTAACCGATCAAAACACAAACAAAACTATAGAATATTTAGCTTTTTGTACCAGACGAACAATTTTCGTGCGTTTTTCTCATTTATTTATTTTTTATTAAAAAAAAACAAAAACAAAACACTATTCTATTAAAACAATATTTGAAGAGCCTCCAGCCTTTGGTTGCAACAAAACTTCAATTCCTCTGATACTATAATCCACAAGCTCGCGCCCCGGGACGGGTGGTCTGGAGCGCGTGAATCCGTTTGAGCGCTGGGTGTCGTGTCCTTGCAGCGGGTCGGAGTGCTCAGTTTTAAGTCGGTTGTTCTGGAGTAAGATACTCCAACTTTGAGTTTACTGCGTGACTGTAACTTGCTGAATGTTTCTTATGGACGGTAAGACGTTCAATCCTGGAGGCGGGTAAACGGAGCCGTGCACATCCGAGGGACTGAGCGAACCGGGAACGGGCAGCGGACTCACCGAGCCGGGGTCACTGTGCACGGAGCCGCTGCTGCCGTCTGACTGACCCAGCTTCTTCTTGATCAGCTTCCTCTCCTTGGCGCGGCGGTTTTGAAACCAAATTTTGACCTGAAACAAAAAACAACATATTTTACCATCTTACAACAGCCTTAATGGTTTGTAGGCTATATAAATGTTGGCCTGAGTTTGTATTCCAGGTTGTACCTGTCTCTCTGAGAGACCCAGATTCACCGCCAGCTCTGATTTCCTTCTAATGGTAATGTAACGATTAAAGTGAAACTCCTTCTCCAGCTCCAGTCGTTGGTGATCCGTGTAGACCACTCGATATTTCTCCTTTGTTCTCGTTTTTCCTAAACAGATGCAGGAATGTAATATTAAATTAATAGGCTGAAGAAAATAACAATAAATTATAAACCAACCGAAAATATTGTTTATTAAAACAAAACAATAGAAAAAAAAAAAGTTTATTGAAATGAACAAAATTTTGTTGAAATGAACCCCATCGTAAGTCCAAAATGAAAGCAACAAAGCCTTGTGTGTAGAGAGTGAAATGTAAAATGGTCTCTCTTGCAAATTATTTTGTCTGGACAGTATTGCCAAAGCACCAGGCCTGCGCTTGCAAAGAAATATCATATTAATCTGTATTAAGATCTGTAAACTGAGCTTGTCATCTCCTCTGATGACAAGTTTTGAACAAACTGCAGAACAAAGAGTCGCACAGATATGATCTGCACACCAGTCATGTGTTAAGAGGCGTTACAAAGGAGAATCCTGAGGATGCTTGGCATACTGTTAAGAGCCGGCTCTGATTTATAAGCCAGTTGTTTTTCATAATCGGAAGAAGAAATAAAATACGTCATGTGTATCCGTAAATTATGTCATTTTTATGTTTGAAGTTGTTGGGGAAATTGGAAACAGTAGTTTAATCGGTTCATTAATTCCAGTCGGTGACCAACATAATACTTGACGCAAAAATAACTTAGAGTTGGATAAATTCATTGGTTATTGAAAATCTTCTAGACGTAATATATTTTAATCATGTGTAAACCCAATGCCAGACCAGCATCACTTTGTGTTGGCATATCCTAGTCAATTTATTTCTTCATTCATAAATGTATACTGTGTTCAACAGTTTACAAGATAAACACTGTTTTAAATTGTTTTCTATACGTTTCAGACTGGTTTGTTGTTTTAACATGGGCTGGAGAAAGGTGACCTTTATTTGCTGTGAAATTCGTCACTCCATTACGGCAATACAAGCCGTGAAGAACAGGGACGGAGGAAAACGTGTTGTTGCATATCAAAGTGAAACTGTGCTGAAAGAAGCCGCCGCCTGAATATGACAGATAACCCTCAAAACATGAGACAAGATATCAGGGGGGGGGAAACGTGGATCTCACGTCTAGTTTACAGGAGTTGAGTCATTAGCATTACAAGTGGCGCTGGCGCCAGATCCCAACACCTTCACCTGCCACAAGTTGCCCACATTTCTTTATAAGTTTCTTGTGTAAAAAAATAGTACAGCCGAAAAATACTCTCGCTTGATCGTTAAAAAAAAGCTTGTTTAAATAATATTTTTTAAACAACAATTCCACAAACACTTAATCTTAATGTATAAACCACATATTCGTTAACAACTAGCCCTCTTAAATCTCACCTCACAACGCTTGGAGTGTAATTTTCAATAAAGCTGGCAAAATGCATTTTGGATAGTTTATATCTGTTGTTAAGACCCATTACAATTGAATTGATTACGATGTTGAACTTTTCGTTAACCAAATTGATGCTATACTAAAGCGAAAATGATTTAGTTAAACATTTAGGCCTAATTATAATAATAATAATTCACTGTTTGTGATCATTATACTGAAAGATTCCTCTGTGAATCTGAATATGAGTGATCAGGAATGGCATCTTGGATTATTATTCAGTAATTATTGATATGCACCAATGGCACGTGTTATGAACTCACGCTGTGATATTAATAACATAGAAGAACTAGATTAAGGCATGCATTTCAGACTTAATGCTAAACCCACCGGTGGAAGAGGACTGGACGGTTTTGCTCATCCACTGATAAGAGTTGCGCCGTTCTTTATCCGGGGACATTTGGGCCACGGAAATGTTGTCGGGCGGCGGGGGCAACACAGCTGACCCCGGGTTATGCATAGAATTGTAATCAGGCGAGCAATAGGAGACTTGTCCCGGTGATGAGTTGCTCATTGGAGTTGCTATGGTGTTGGGAGGCGGAAGGCTGTAGGCGCCCCAGTCCTCCCTCGGACCGCCGTACGGAGCGGCCCACGGTCCTGTGGCCTGAGAGTGTGTGTCCATGCTGGTCATATGATGGTATCCACCAAAATCAGAGTACTGTGGTGTGGAGACGAAATTCTGTGGCGGAAGGTTGATTCCAGATCGCCGTACAGGTCCTTGGTGGTGATACATGTTTCCTTCGCCTTTATCCAAAAGGTATCCAACATACATGATTCACGAAGAAAAACCCCAAAACCTGTTTTTAGGACGACATACTAGCAATGTATTTTGCTATATATGGCTTAAAGTGAAACAGAAGGCCAGATTTAGAGGTTTCTTCTGAAATGTGGTAGTCCAGAAACAAAAAGATTTCCAAGCTGGTCATGCGATGTAGTCCTTGACGTGCTTCAATCAAACATGATGTGACTCTGTTGACAAGGTGGTGGTCACTGATGTACGTATAACAAGGCCTTCCTGACGTCAGCCAAGACTTCAAACCCTCTGGATTTGCATTCAAATGAGGGGCCAATAAGGCCGCCAAGCCACTGCGCCACATTCCCCTAGCGAATGATTTCCGCATCACCTCAATACCGCAAATCGTGCAGGAAGGGACACTTCTGTTTCTTAGTGCAACAGAGCAAGTTTGTAACACAAACTTACTGAGTTTAACTAATGGCATGTACTAGAAAAAAAAAACTGGAATAAAGTAGGTCATCTCACTTTGAAACACATTGCACAGATGATCAAATCGCCAGCCTATAAATAAGACAGCATAATAATAATAATAATAATAATAATAATAATAATAATAATAATAATAATAATAATAATTTCAAATTGTCATTCATCATAATAAATATGTGTCGTCTTTAAACGTGTACACTGCGTTTGTTTTACAGGCCTGATCTTTCATAAATAGCTGTAATTTAAGAAAACCTGTGGATATGGGAACCTTACATCTGTATAGTACCCATGTCACTTTCTCGCCTTTCGAATGTGCGCGTTATTTGTTAAAGATCTCCGAGTGAAAGAGGTGTAAAGCGTGTTGGTGCCTCTTTCTCAGTCTCTGGTCAGCTTCTCACTGGCGGCATCCTTCACACCTTCACACTCTGAACAGGTCACACTTCACAGTTAGTTCCGGCCTGGTGGGAACCTGGGCCCTTTTACACTCGGCACTCGTGCAGGGACACCGGGTCGAGCGTGTCGCCAACTATTTGGAAGATTTAACGACTTGTTAACTATTTTTATCGTTTTCAGTGTTGAGGACCAGCTGCCCGTGTTCATTAATTAATTCTATACAAAGTGATTTCAATTTTTCACTGGACTTCAATGCAGAGCACAGAAAATCACAGGGGGCAAGGAAGCACACATATGCCATAGCTTATTAGGTTAGCTGTAATATATTACATATGTGAACCAAACAGAAAAATAAATCACACAAAATTGTTTTACCTCGTAGAAATGTGTTCAATATGTAGACTTCATGGGACATCTAGAAACCTAACTTAAAGTTGCATAGACTACTGAATAATTGTCACTGTTAAGTATTCATTAATTTAGCTGTTTTTCAGTAGCCTATATAATATAATCACAGATGAAGGTACTGTTTCATTAATAATCGTCTATAAGAAATTTTCTTATTAATTAAAATTGGAGGTAGATTGCTGAGCTTTTGTTCTGGATAGGTTCCTCACACAGAATCATTAAAAAAGAAGAACAAAATAAAGTTAAAATGTTTTAAATGATGAAACTAGCATTTCATTTGAAACGTACACACACTTAAATGCCAGCAATTATTATATGTCATAGAAAATAAAAACCTTTTTGACTGACGAATCTTTAACCATTTCTGTCAGTGCCACAAATAAATAAATAAAATAAAATAAAAATTAAATGTCATTTCTTTAAAAATAAATAAATAAATAAAAATCCGACAGTAAATGCTACCATTAGCTTATGTGGAAAGATTCTAAAGGAAGAAAATCTTTCTTCAGGTTATAGTGAGGAAAAGGTTCTTTTATTTTTAAGAGTTTTATATATATATATATATATATATATATATATATATATATATATATATATATATATATATATATATATATACACACACATATATATATATATATATATTTATATATTTATATATATATATATATATATATATATACACACACATATATATATATATATATATATATATATATATATATATATATATATATATAATGTTATATAATTACATAAGGGAGAAACAAGCTTTTTCGTGCAGCTCCCTTTAAATATTGACTGACACTGGAGTAAATATGGGCTGAAAATGTTTATTAGTATTTATCAGGTTGGTTGGATCACTTTGGTATGCTGCACTCCAACACATGCAAATAATAATAGAAAATCATTTGTACAAATTAGTGAACAATTATTTAACAATCAACAGTTATTAATTAATGTTCATAAAAATTTTGTTGATTAAATTAGCCTAATGTTAATGATTCTTTTTTTAAAATATATATTTGTCTGTAGGCTAGCATTTTATCTGAACAGCTGTATTCAGGTGAGATTCATGGTGTCACCATAATTAAGTGGCAAAGCTAGGCAAGTTTAAAAGGGATAATATAATATGCTGTGATTTTACTAATATATTACTAATGACTAATTATTAATTATGGTGAAAATACAAACATATCATCCACTCATTGTCCTGGGTCACATCACAGTGCCCATATGTGTGCCTACATGCACCTTCAAAGTAGCATGTAACCATCTCAGTCACCAAAAGGCCAACATGTATCCTCTTCATGCACACATTCAAGGTGTTATAAAATGTATCAGTCATGTTTACCACGTATAGAAGACTATGCTTTTAAAAAAGAAAAACTTTCCTCCAATGTGCATAGCTTGTAAAATAAATAAACTAAACTTCTGTACAAATATATATACATGTACATTTTTATTTTGTGAACATAATCCAACTTTTAAAATGGCTATTGTGCGCATTATTATTTGTTTGGCTATTTATTAGAGCAGAAATGTTTCATTTCTGATCTTTACACCAAGGTAAAACATTAGGTCAAAGTTGATGTTATTTATACTTGTTTTTTATCTACTGAGGTCTGGATAAATCTGTTCAATTCCAGCGACCAGACAAACCAGCTAATAAATAAATGAGAACGCTAATAAACATAACTTTGTTAGTAGCAGGTGGGGATTTCCGCCACTGTAACAAAATATGAAAAACTCTCTGGCTATGCTTCATGGACCCCTGGATGTGCTCGGACCCCAGTTTGGGAACCACTTTTATAGATCAATAGACCAAAATGTTGCTGTTGTTCACTTTGCTTTACTGTACACTAGACTCTCAATGGTTTAAGCCACAACGAGGGCGTCCTCTGCTGGTCAGATAGGATAAGCACAAAGGTGCTGAAGAATCACCGAGTCAATTTTATTCCTAAACAGTTGTAAATTATCGTAATTTAGTCGAAAAATCCCTTTGGAATGGTGATGTATTATCCATAAACTATGTCTTTTGTTATTTAGGCTAGTCAAATTAGGAGCTTATGACATTTTCGTTTTTAAATTTATTCCTATGTAGACTATTCGTAACTCAGAACTGTTTACAAAAGCAAAATGTGCACATCACAAATATGTTCTAAACTATATATATATATATATATATATATATATATATATATATATATATATATATATATATATATATATTTAAATAGATAGATAGATAGTTAGGTTGCAGCCCTAGCTATCTCACATGTGCTCTAGTCCTGTACTAATTTTAGCGGCCTTAAGAGGGCAGTGTGCTCTAAATAATTACTCGCCTAATCGCATCTAATCTCTCAAGATTTGTTATGGACATCTTCCAACCTTCCATCTGTATGTGGCGTGGTGTATATATTTGAGCTTACTTTTTACTTTTTAATTTAAGTTCCTGCTCCTTGGTTGATCTAGAAGGTATCTCTGTCATTTTCAGTATGACATATGTCAGAACAGTGGTCACAAACCCTGTTCCTGGAGATTTACCTTCCTGAAGACTTTAGGTCCAACCATAATCCAGCACATATGACCGTCTAATCATTGCTTTAAGAAATTCTTGATCAACTAAAACTGGTCTGTTAGATTTTGGTTGGAGATGAAACCTGCAGGAAGGTAGATCTCCAGGAAGAGGATTGGTGACCACTGGTCTACATCAACCAAGGAACTGGAAAGCATCTAGATCAAAAAAAAAAAAAAAAAGTGTATTAAACAAATATAATAAATATAGAATTAAAAGGTAGGCTATAAAAAATATTTGCAAGATTTTCTAATAATAGTTACCTACATATCGAGTTATTTGAAACATTTACATTTATTTAATTATTTACCTAATTATTTACATTTAATTTAAATAAAATGCGTCATTATCTCCTACAATATTTTTTACCATCTGAAATAATTATACACACCATCACAGCATCAAAGCAGAGAAGGCAAAGTCATTGCATTCCTTTATGATAATTATAGAGTTTCTTCAATAACAAATGGTCAACATCTGGAAGTTCTTGCAGGGGTTTGTGTGTGAACTTTTGTCTCTGAGAACAAGGTAAATTCAGTGACTTTGAAATAGCACAGGTAATTATTGTGTGGTATTTCTTTTCCCTTATCTAAAGATTATTAGCAGATAATTGGTTTCAATAGAAAATGTGCAATAATTGAGGCATTTACAGTCATGTGAAAAATTAAGTACACCCCTTGGAAATTGTTGGCTTTTTTGACAATTGAACAAACAAACATTTGATCATCTTTGAAACAGTGCCTATTAATAAAGTTGATATACTTGAACATAACCACAAGGAACATTAGACTTTTCATTAATTTATTCAACAGAAATATCAATAGTTGTGATATTCTTCTGTGGAAAAAGTAAATACACCCTTGGCTTCAGAAGCTAGTATTGCCCCCTTTAGCAGAAATAACATTTTGTAGGCGTTTTGCATAATTGTCTGCTTGTCTCTGACATCAGCTTGCTGTAATTTTTGACCACTCTTCCATGCAATATTCTTTCAATGGCAAGGGATTTAAAATGATCTTCAAATTATTTGAAATACATCATTCCATTGTAAGGAAAATCATCTACACATGGCGCAGATTTCAAATGACAATGTCCAGGACTGGCCGTCCCAGCAAATTCAGCCCAAGAGCACACTGTCTGATCCAAAAAGAAGTCTCCAAGAACCCCACAAATTCATCACAGGATCTGCAATGGCATGTAAGTCTTGCAGCTGTTGTTGTCAAAGTGCATGCTTCTACAATAAGAAAGAAACAAATTTGACTTGCATGCTGTCTAAAAAGAACATTAGAGCAAGACTACAGTTTGCCAGTGAGCATATCGACAAATGGGCAGTGCATGCAAGAAAACCCTCAAACATCTTGCAACTGAAAGAATATTGCATGGAAGAGTGGTAAAAAATTCCAGCATATTTTTAAAATGAAAAAAAATGTAAATGAAAAAATATGTAAATATTAATATATATGAATTAACTATTAATAAATGTTAAAGTAAATAAAATATATATCCAACCAAAAAGTAGCACCCAAAATAACAAATAAAAATAGACACGTCCAAAATGAATAAAAAAACATTTCAAATAACACAGATTTATTCAGTGACAGTTTTTATTTCGCCTCTACAGGCCTCTCTCGAACTGTATGATGACAGCGGATCCTTCTCAGCATCAGATGCAACCAGGAAAAACTATCGGTGTGAATTTGTGCCGATAACGGTGTGAATTTGTGCTGGTTATCAGGGCCAATTAATCTCGCAAAACTGATCAATCGGTCGACCTCTAATATATATTTTTCTAAATAACAGAGATAAACAGACATCTGCTTGTGTTGAACATTCAGTTTATGACGAAAAAGATTCTTTGAGTTTTGGACAAACATGTAAAAAGCACTTATTTTACTTGTATTTTACTAATACTTAGTAAAGTATTAGTTTGCATAAACTTGTGTTCTAGACTGTCTCCATTTTTTTGTTCAAATGTGATTTTGCAAGCAAACAAACAAAAAAAGAAGCCAGACTTTGCATATTTTTTAAATGCAAATTTTTGTTTTAACAGATATGCCCATATCAGTTGTTATATCAATACCTCGCAGTGTGTATCTGTGTATTCGAGCTTCTAAGTTGAGCAATACGTAATAACGTGAATCTTTGATAATTGACTTAATTCCATCTCTTCAGGCTTTGTGGGCGAGTTTAATGAGAAATCCATGCAGGCGTTGTTGAGCTCCATCCCATCAGATGTCCCGTCTCAAGAGCTCTGTATCTGGTTAAAGGGTGTGGTGGCGTCCTTGATGTGGAGAGTGTTGCCTAAAGTACAGGTATGATATGATGATACGATGTTAATCATGACAGCCCAGTACTGTAATGTGAGTGTGATACTGTATACAGTGTCTGTAGCTACATGCCTCTATTTTACATTTTTTATGTATTCATGTGGCAGATTTTAGTAAATTAAAGGTCATTTAAAGGTAAATAAGTGATCCAGACATAGAACTTGGTCCTGTGTTCATTTCCTGGAAATGTATGCAAATTCAGAAACTGTTTTTCTCCCCCTCCAATAGCAGTATGTTTTTTTGTTTTGTTTTGTTTTTTTAAATCAGAGTCGATAATTTTTAAAAACAGAACATTTTTTTAAAAATTGTAAAAATCTTTTTCCAGATACGTTTTAAATTGCATACAATTATAAATACGTTATGCTTATTGTGATAATCTTGAAAGACATGTTTGATCATCTTTTGTATGTTTACAGAGAGTCCTGGCTAAATGGTTTGTGCTGCGAGCAAGAGTCCTGGAGTTAAGAAAAGGTATGAATTATTTATTAGCATTTCTAATAAGTTCTTTATTTGAACTCCACAAGACATCCTGTTTTGTATCTCGAATATATATCCAGTTTTCAGATTGTTATTGCCCTTCTTTCAGAACGGCTGACCTCAGAACGGACTGATGCTAGCTGAACTCGGTCTGCCGTCCTTCTGGATGTCCACAAATCTGGTGCGGTTTGTCTATTTTAAAATTATTTTACACTGTCTTTAAAAGCTTAATGTATGAGCTGAAGAGTTTATTTGATAGGACATGATTCAGTGAGCCCAGAAAAAAAGATGTCAGTTGGAAAAAAAATAAGGACTTTTTAAAAATTTGAATAAAAATCGAATAGTGTAGCGAGCCTAGACAGCGGTGGGCTGAGCACAGACACACAGGAGGCCGTTTCTGAGGAAAATGTGCAGAGGTTATTTAAGTGCAGTGGGGTGAAGTACTCAGGCGCTGGTGCCGTCCACAAGGCTGCCAGGGCCGTGCTTGGGGCTTTCCGAGCGGCTGAGATCCTGTTCTAGATTTTTTACTTTCAATTGTGCTTTTGAGTATGATCACTTATTGAAAAAGGTAATTAGCACCGTTAGTCATTTTTGACACGACATTAGGTTATTAAAGGCAGGTGCACTCAGAGTTATTCATTAAGACTATAGATAAAAGACTTTTCCCTCCCTTTTTTGATCTGAACCGTTTGTTGTGCTGTTTTCAGGACTTGCTGGATTGCTGCAGTTCTCAGATAACACACATCTCTGTTCACTCAGTGGGAGGCCAAAGCAGTGGCTCTGGTTCACTGTATGACTGACACCAATGTAAGTGCTGCCCTTAAAAATATATGAAAGACTTATTGTAGTGAGTAAAAGCCTGAAATCACTGAAACGTATCTCCTTCCTTCCTTTCTAATTACTTAATATATTTTTTCATGAATTATTTATTAGCTTTTGGAAAAGAATGAGGTACATTTATCAGCACATTTTGTTCTATGTTTATCAGCGTACATAGCAGGCTTTATGTGAATTTTAAAAAAATATTATAATAATAATGCCTATTATAATGCTTGGAATCATTCTAGATTCATCCAAGTGAACGTATTCAGAGACCAAAAGCTTCAAATTCTAAAAGTGTTATATACTCGTTTATCATCAGAGTAGAAGTGAAACCCAACATTATGGGGTGAACAAGAGCAGAGTGTTTTTGTGAATTTATTTTATAAATGATTTTCACAGTTGCCTTTGTTCATATTTACCAAGGGTGCCAATATTAGTGGAGGGCACTGTAGAGATCAACTGATTAATTGGTTCTACCGATATTTTCCCCCTATACTTAAGCATTTTTTCATAATCTGATATTGGTTTTGTAATATCGGATCCACCGATAAACGGCGCTGTTTTGTGGGCGTTTTCAGAATTGCGTTCAGGACCGCCATTGCAGCACTGCATCTGTTTTTTTGTTTGCTTATGTTTTAAAAAAAAAATGTGTTAGAATTATTTTTATGTGCTTTGTTTGTTTTAACTGTTTTTTTTTCACCTCATCTACGATTTTATTTAAACAAAAGAAGACAATTTACTAACATTTCACTTTATTTAAATTTTTTGCACTCTTTCAGACTGTCACGACTTCCCCTTTAAGCAGCGTGCCAAAGAGCCACATGTAAATGCATGCTGCCATGCAAGGTACGCCATGCAATAGTCATAGTCATAGTCCTAGTTATAGTCAGGTTAATCATTAGATTTAGTCCACGCTGGTTTCTCCGCTCGCTATTGTTTAAGTTTTACAAACAGTTCTGCTCACGCCCAAGTTTACTGACATGGCCGACCAAGTTCTGCTCAAGCCCAAGTCTACTGACACATACAGCCAAGTCCTGCTCACGTCCAAGTCAGCCGACAAGACCGATCAAGCCCTGCTCCCGTCCAAGTCAGCTGACATGACCGACCAAGCCCTGCTCACGTCCAAGTCAGCCGACACGGCCGACCATGTTCTGCTCACGCCCGAGTCTGCCGACACTGACAGCCAAGTTCTGCTCACGCCCGAGTCCGCCGACAAGGACAGCCAAGTTCTGCTCACGCCTGAGTCCGCCGACAAGGACAACCAAGTTATGTTCATGCCCAAGTCAGCCGACGGGGACAACCAAGTTCTGCACATGCCTAAGTTTGCTGAAACAGACAACCAAGCTCTGCTCATGTCCACGTCTGCTGACATGCACAACCAAGTGTCTGTTGACACGGACAACCAAGCTGTGCTCACGTCCCAGTCTGCTGACATGACCAGCCAAGTTCAGCCTGCAGGCTCCGCTGAGTACGTCACTTCTGCTTTCCTGCTCACCTGAGGACATCACTCTGCTTTCCTGTTCTGCTGGGAACTTCTCTCCGCTTTCCTGTTCCACTGCAGACGTCCCTCTGTTTCCCTGCACGGCTGCGTACGTCACTCTGTTTCCCTGCACTGCTGCGTACGTCTCTCTGTTTCCCTGCTCCACCGAGGACGTCGCTCTGCCTTGTTGACATTCGTGACATTTGGACAGGTGTGTTTGTTTATGTTTCTGTTATGTCTCCTCCCTGTTCTGTCATTGGCTATTGTTTCACGTGTGTCTGAATTGCCCTCAGCCGCCAGCTATTACGGCGCTGATTATGTTTGTATAAATACTGCGCGCCTCCCAACACACGGCGCGGAGTATTATAGTAGAATACGTTTAGTCATAGTCATAAGATTTAGTCCACGCTGGTTTTTCCACTCCCAGTACCTCGCTATTTTTTATGTTTGGTATATCGACACTGTTTACCGTGACCACGACCTTGATTCCTGCCTTGCCCAGTTTATGCCTGTTTGCAGAATGTCTGACCTTTTGCATGTTTCTGGATTACGTTATTGGATTACGTTTTGGATTTACCTGCCTGTGTCTCTATAATAAAACTGTTTAACCTGTGATTGCATCCTACCTTATCTCCGTTACATCACGAAACGTGACACAGACCCCACTATGTTATTGGTGTATAAATAAGAGTTGTTTTGTATTGTATGCGAGGAGGAAGTGAAATTGACTAAATTGTTGTAAATAAAGCAGTTTGTTCAGCTCAGTGGTGGTGTTATCAATAGTGTCAAATACAGAAGTAAAAACCGGCTGAGTCCGGCTGAGCTGAGAAGGCACGCGTGGAGTGAGCTCCTGAGCATTTTATCTTTTAATTGTGCTTTTCAGGTAACCTGGATCTTTTCTAAGACATTTGGTGCGTTCCTTTTCAGTTACTTGGTCTACAATTATAACCAGAAAGGACTTATGGCTTCTGAAAGACTATGGAAACCTAAATCTTCACCGAGCATGACGATGCACGGCGACAAGCTACTGCTGGACTTGGAAAATCTCCGCAACACTTTAATAGTGGAGCTAGCATCTACCATCGCAGTACAGGTGAAAGCAACGAATGACTCAGCTCTGGCCCCAGTTGTTGCGTCTTTTGAGAGTTTTAAATCGGGAATTGAATTACAAGGACAGCGTTTTGACGAGCTTGACCAGCACCTGAACGATTAAAGTGACCGCATTGTAGCACTGGAACAGACGGTGCTAAAGCTAACTTCGGCTAACAAACAACTCACTGATAAAGTGGATGATTTGGAGTCCTGTTCATGATGCTGCAATCTCCAGGTCGTCGGTATTCCGGAATGAGAGGAAGGGAGCGATCCGGTAACGTATATATATATATATATATATATATATATATATATATATATATATATACCAATATATATACCAACGATATATATATATATATATACCAACGATGCTAAATCTGACTATTTTACTTTGTCATGGGGTACGTGCCAGGGATGTCCTCTGTCTCCCTTACTTTTTGCCATAGCGATTGAGCCTCTCTCGATAACGCTTAGAACTCTTCCTGTATTTCAGGGTATAATTCGTAAAGGAATTGAACATAAACTAACCCTATATGCTGATGACTTAATGTTTTATGTTACAGATCCAATTGCATATATTCCAGAGATAATACATGTATTAAATGACTTTGGGAAATTTTCCGGGTATAAACTGAACCTACAAAAGAGTGAATGCTTCCCCAGAAATCAATCTGGCCAAAAGATAATACAGACTGAAATACCTTTTCATTTGGAGGATTCAAAATTCAAATATCTTGGCGTTAATGTCATCCGTTCCTACTGTGCATTAATGGCGGCGAATTTTACACCCTTAATTTCATACATGAAGTCAGCCTTTCAAAGATGGGCAGCTCTACCATTATCCCCTCTTGGTAGAATAAACATGGCAAAAATGAACATTCTTCCAAAATTCCTCTACCTTTTCCAGTCTATCCGTTTGTTTTTACCCAGATATTTCTTCAAAAATATAGACCAATTAATTTCCTCTATTATATGGGCAGGAAAAACTCCCAGGGTTTCCAAATTTTCACTTCAAAGGAGTCGACTAAGTGGTGGCCTCTCACTGCCCAATTCCATGTATTATTATTCAGAAACTGGTGCTTTGGGTGCACCCCCCCTCTCGTCCATGGTGCCACTTAGAAGCAAGGTCTTGTATTTCAACCTCGCACCCTGCTATGGTGTTCTCCTCCCTTCCTATACCCCTTTCACAATACACAGATAATCCAATAGTATGTACCTCTCTAAAAATGTTCTATCAGTTTCGCCGTCATTTTAAATCCATCTCTGCCTTGACCATGGCACCAATATGTAATAACCACCTCTTTCCCCCCGCCTTTATAGATTCCACATTCTCTTTGTGGGAAAAGAAGGGTCTAAAATGCTTTGAGGATATTTTCATTAATAATGTGATTGCAAACTTTTCTGAATTATCCTCATCATTCAGCCTGCCTCCATCTCACCTATTCTGTTTCTTTCAAATTAGGCATTGTGTCTCCTCCCTGTTCGCTGGTTTTCCCTCCTTACCTACAAAGTCTGCATGGGAAGAGGTGTTCAAGCTGAATCCTCATAATTGTGGCATTATTTCACGGATATATGCAACGATCTGGTCATAGGACAGTTCTTACAATATCAAAACCATTAGTGCTTGGGAAGAGGAATTAGGCTATATGTCAACAAAGTCCAGTTTTATCACATAGAAAATAACATGAAGGGAATTCTGTTTAGCGTTGACCATGTGAGCGCCTCCATGTCATTGTGATGTCAGGTGTGTGTATGTGTGTGAGTGTGAGATCTCAGGACGGTTGACGTTAACTATTCCATCACACGTCTCCATGAGGGATGCTGTGGTTTTATGAGTTTCAGTACCATGGCTTGCAGCATATGAGAGTAAACAAAAGGCAAATTCAGGAGTTCGACTGCTTCAGAATGTTTAATTTGATTCTCGAGAACAAAAGGATGCTGATGAAGGGAGAGGTTTATTTGTACGTCTCAGACGCTGGTAGGAGGTGTGAGGTAGCCCCTGGTGCTCCATGAGCTCCGAGGGACTCTGTAGGGATCGTCTCAGGGCGCGGCGTACTCAGTCATGTTTGTTAAACCAGACAACACAAAGCAAAAAATCCCCATGTTTTTGACCACATGCCATTCAGAAGTCTGCTCATCATATCACTCCACTTCATCCATGGTGGTAGTGCTGTTATTTCCTCCAGCAATGAACAGGATATCGTCCAGCACCTCAATGCCGAAGTTGCTGCACTGGTTGTTCATGGCTGGACCTTGTCTCCATACGTTGGTCTGAGGATTATACACCTCTACATCGCTTAGCTCATTATCACCATCAAATGCCCCGACAGCGTAAACCTGTCCTCCATATGCGACCATGCCCAGTCCAGTCCTTCAGATCATCATGGGCGGGTGAGGGTCCACGCTCCCGTCTGAGGACTCTAATACTCCCCCGTGAACAAACACTTGCTCTGGTTAAACCCTCCGCATAAGTACACTTTGCCGTTTAGTCCTGTAGCGCTAAAGTCACTCCTTCGTTCGTGCATCGGCGCAATCATGTGCCACTGATCATTCTCAAGTTCGTATCACTCGACCATATTCAGATGTTCAATGCCATCAAATCCTCCCATCGCATAGATATGACCATCCAGCACACAAACGCTCACGTAACACCGGCAAGAGTGCATAGGGCTCACCTGAGCCCAGGTTCTGGTGATGGGGTCAAACCTTCTCACACTGTTGATGTAATTCACATTGTCGAATCCTCCGATGCAGTACATGAAGCTGTTCAGATACACCATCCCGTGATAGGCTTGTGGACTCTCGTCGTTGCACGTGACGTTGACCCAGCGTGCCGCTCGCATATTGTACGCTTCTATGGCATCTATGGCTATGGCATGTTGTTCGTGATATTCATGATTTTTTTTTTTCAGATCGGACCTGAACAGTGCAGTTAGTATTGCTATTTAAATGCTCTTATCACTGTGTCTTATCACTGTGACTCTATACATGTATAACGATACACAGGGATACACAGGAAGTAGGCGCAGGAGCGCTGTCTTTATTCATAAACAAACAAACAAAAACCAAACACAGGGAACGCGGTCTTTACGGAATTAGATACGAGTAAACATGAGACTAAAGTTGAGGCAGGAAACAGGACATGGAAATGAGACCGCTAGCATGCAAAACCTGCATGCTACACTGTTAACACCAATATCTATCACACTGGCATCTACGTTACAAATAATAATACTGCGCGAAGTGCGCAGCCACACGAGGGGTTTAAATAGCCAACATAATTATACTAAACCATGGACACCTGGGGCAAATCAAAGACATCCTCTAAAATAAACCAGTATTCAAGCAGGAAGAGAACGAATCAAAACACAAGTCACGTGTCCACTCAGAAGCCACGCCGCAGTGCCATCTCCCGGCGAGGCGTAACAACATGCTTTATAGGAGCGCTGTAACTGTTCAAACCTTAAGAATAAATAAAGCATGGAGGTCACTACCACCATCATCTTTGCTAATTAGTATAAGAAGTAAGTTAATGAGTGCACATACCCGGTTTTTGACAGAGTGTTAACTGTGGCTGCTGCCGGTGAGTGAGTGAGGTTGACTGTAGAGAACTTTCTGTAGTTGGGGAAACAATATAACATCAACTGTGAGTTTTGTCATGTATTGAACCTAAATGTGTGCTTTTATTTATTTACTAGTAGTGGCTCATGTAAATCATGGCCACGGGGCATTTTTTGAACAGTGAGTAAAACATAAGAGTTTGAATTCCGTTCCATTATAAATGGCAGGTGTTGCATGAGAGTTAAATTAAAATTAAATGAAACAAAGTAAAATGACAAACAAATGTTTATTTTATTTTCCTTACAGTTGCCTAAAAATGTTATTTTAATAGTCATGGACCTAATATAGCTGTAAATACGTCATTTAGTGGGGGCATGGTGTAATTTCTGGGAAGCAAGTGCCAACCACCGCTTCACTTCTTGATTAGAGACGAGGTGATACCTGCGTGGTTATTTCATGAAATGAATAACACAAAGGGATATTAACCGTTAACCATTAACCGTTTTTCAGTGAGGAGCGTAGATTATTGTATTTGTAATTATACTATTTAGTTGTATCTATTATATGATTGTAATTTTCAACGTGTTACGATGTCAACAGGCTAATTAATACTTACCAACGACATGCTGACAAACGAACCAACTTAAAGCCGACTTAACCAAATAAAACTTTAAATATGTAAAAAACAAACGTGTAATTATGAACTAACATGAACGCTATTTATATACATATATAATGTGTGTGTGTGTGTGTGTGTGTGTGTGTGTGTGTGTGTGTACAAATGTTAGTATTTACGAGCCTTTACGAGGCTGATTATGTTTGTATATATACCGCGCGCCTCCCAGCACACAGCGCGGAATATTGGATAGATTAGATACTTAGTTTAGATTCCTTACCATAGTCATAGTCATAGTCGTTCACGCTGGTTTCTCTGCTCCCAGTCTCTCGCGATTGTTTATGTTTCATGTTGGGTATATTGACCCTGTATCTCGTGACCACGACCTTGATTCCTGCTTTGCCCCATGTATGCCTGTTTGCCGATCGCCTGACCTTTTGCATGTTTTGGATTACGTTTATGGATTACGATTTGGATTTATCTACCTGTGTCTCTCTTTAATAAAACTGTCAAACTGCACTTGCATCCGTCAAACGTTTAATAACGTTTCTTCTACACACATCCACTGGAGAATCATACTTGTACGCTTTTTGTATTTATCTGTAATTTAGTCATTTTTCATGAGATTTTCATATTTAATGATGGCTTAAAGTAGATTATTTTATTAAAGATTCTTTTTTATTTCTATATCAAGCAGAATATTATCTTATTATTATATATATATATATTTTTTTTCCCAGGCATTCTAGGTTTGTCATCAGTGTAGCATGAGTTTTTCTTTTGCTTCTTTCTTTTCCATTTGTTGGTGATGTTAAAATGTACTAGTGACTTTACGATCTGTTTTAATAATGTACAGAGTAATTTATTCTGCTTACCTGACTCATGCAGAATTCTTGCCTGATGTTTGGCTGTGGTGCCCCCATCATCCTGATGCTCTACAGCAACCGGTCTTTGTATGGGGGCCACCATGACTGGCCATCTGAGTACCATCATTTAGCTATAGGTCCAGTTGTCTCTTCTTCCACAAACTCCATTTTCAGGTACATTTTTTGTTTTGTTTTTAGCTGCAACAACAATGACTGTGTTCTATCCCCAGATTTTCACCGTACAGGAGTAAACAGGTCAGTCCACCTGAAGTGGTCCAAAAATTTTAAAGTTCGTTGCTTGGCCATTTTTTTAATTTTCTTAAATGTTTTTGAGTGATTAACTTTATGTGTTGATATTGCAAAACCACTAGATTTTTATTTGACTTGGTCTAACCATGGTGGCCGACTTTGGCTCATGGCTCACAACAAATTGTGGTTATACGGATGTTTATGGAAGCCTCGATATCTCAGCTCATCTTGGAGGTGTGTTTGTGGTCATTATCATGCTGGAATACTGCCCTGCAGCCCAGTCGCTGAAGGGAGGGATCATTCTCTGCTTCAGTATGTCACAGTGCATGTTGGCATTCATGGTTCCCTCAATGAACTGTAGCTAGGCAGTGCCGGCAGCACTCATGCAGCCCCAGACCATAACACTCCCACCACCATGCTTGACTGTAGGCAAGACACACTTGTCTTTGAACTACTCACCTGGTTGCAGCCAAAAATGCTTGACACCATCTGAATCAAATAAGTTTATCTTGGTTCCAGTAATCCATGTCCTTAGTCTGCTTGTCTTCAGCAAACTGTTTGCGGGCTTTCTTGTGTATCATCTTTAGAAGAGGCTTCCTTCTGGGACGACAGCCATGCAGACTGATTTGATGCAGTGTGCGGCGTATGGTCTGAGCACTGACAGGCTGACCCCCCACCCCTTCAACCTCTGCAGCAATGCTGGCAGCACTCATACGTCTATTGATTGAGGGAACCATGAATGCCAACATGTGCTGTGACATACTGAAGCAGAACATGATCAGTATGCAGTATTCCAGCATGATAATGACCCCAAACACACCTCCAAGACAATGCTGCCAGCATTGCTGCAGAGGTTGAAGGGGTGGGGGGTGCTGGCCCAAATTTAGCCTATTATCCAAAGACACTTAAAATTCAATATAGAAGCAAATACTCACATCTGCAAACCCAGTTGGAGATAGAAAAATAAGACACCAGCTGTGAGTGAGAAGAAGCAAGGGTCCAGATTTATTGGTTCCGTTCCACCACACGAGATCCACACCAATGACAATTCTCAGAAGTGATCTCACACCTGGAGCTCAAGCTCCAGTATTTATACTGTATTTACACAGTAAATAACCAATATATCTTAGAAAGACTATGATATCAATACCAATAGGGTTAAAAAAAGAGCTCATCTACATTACCATGATGTTTAAAAAGAGGCTTATCAAATTTACCATTATGTTTTGAACGAGGATTTTCTGACTACCGTTATGTTTTGAAAAAGGTCTTTCTGATTACCATTAGGGTTGAAAGTGGGAGAGAAACAAAACAATTTAGAGAGACCTTGACTCAGCTACCCTTATAAATAGCTCCTCATGGTTTTCTCTTAAAATTAAGGCCCCCATCTACACCACACTTGACCCTTCCTCGCGAGACAAGAATCTTCACCATCTGAATTATGAGTAAGTTTCTTTTACATTTTTCTGTATTTCTGGTTTATAATTTACCTTCATATTTGCTCCATATCTCTATTTTATATATGGTTATACTGCTTGCAAATGGTTTACTGTACTCCCTACTTCATAATATCATTATATTATCCTTCTAATATCCTACATATCCTACTACTCTTTATATTACCCTTATAATATCTTAATATTCCTTTTTATTATTCTTATAAAGTTATAATGTTATGTGTGTGTGTGTGTGTGAGAGAGAGAGAGAGAGAGAGAGAGAGAGAGAGAGAGAGAGAGAGAGAGAGTGTGGGTGTTATGTCTGCACGCCTGCCCTTGACTGTACGAGAGTGTGTGTTTCTCAGCCTGCACTCCTCAGCTCTTATATTTCTCTGTGACTAATAAACCATAGTGTGTTACTCTTAAAAGATCTTATAGTGTGAATCCAATTCGTCAATATCCGCCTAATACCGCTTCTGTGTGTCTAGGTGCCTGTCGTCATTTTTCCTTCTCTCCTTTACTGGAGGGGCTGGATTTGGATCTGAACACTCACTATCAGCTCGCGCATCTCACTGCTGCCATCATGGTGCTACTTAACGTTCTTCGCAGCACCCCTCTGGAAATGGAAATGCGGGGTCCCCCCCCTCAGATACAGAATCCACCCCGTGAATGTGTGTATTGACGCCTCTACACAGACAGACCCTCCGCCTGACCCTCCCTCCAGCTTTCAGTCTGAGGATGATGTCACCTTCTCTCATCTGGGCTCTGACCATTCTTCCCTCTTCTCACCTGTCAGTCCGCCGTACTCTCAGTGTTCTCCTTATTTCACCCTTGCTGACTATCCCATGTCCCCAGGACACACCCCATTTTCTTCCCCCTACCGCTCGCCTCAAGATTACACACCCACCAGTCCTGTGAATTTTCAATAAAATTACATATTACTCATACTAGGTCTCCCTCATGTTTATTTCATGTCATTTTTATCCACAACAGGGGTCAGCCTGTCAGTGCTCAGACCATACGCCGCACACTGCATCAAATTGGTCTGCATCGTCCCAGAAGGAAGCCTCTTCTAAAGATGATGCACAAGAAAGCCCGCAAACAGTTTGCTGAAGACAAGCAGACTAATGACATGCATTACTGGCACCATGTCCTGTGGTCTGATGAGACCAAGATAAACTTATTTGGTTCAGATGGTGTCAAACGTGTTTGACGGCAACCAGGTGGGGACTACAAAGACAAGTGTGTCTTGCCTACAGTCAAGCATGGCGGTGGGAGTGTCATGGTCTGGGGCTGCATGAGTGCTGCCAGCACTGGGGAGCTACAGTTCATTGAGGGAACCATGAATGCCAGCGTGTATTGTGACATACTGAAGCAGAGCATGATCCCCTCACTTCTGAGACTGGGCCACAGGGCAGTATTACAGCATGATAATAATCACTGCCTTGCTAAAGAAGCTGAGTGTGAAGGTGATGGACTGGCCAAGCATGTCTCCAGACCTAAACCCTATTGACCATCTGTGGGGCATCCTCAAATGGAAGGTGGAGGAGCACAAGGTCTCTAACATTGAGGAGTGGAAGAGGACTCCAGTGGCAACCTCTGAAGCTCTGGTGAACTCCATGCCCAAGAGGGTTAAGGCAGTGCTGGAAAATAATGTTGGCTACACAAAATATTGACACTTTGGGCCCAATTTGGACATTTTCACTTAGGGGTATACTCACTTTTGTTCCCAGCAGTTTAGACATTAATGGTTGTGTGTTGAGTTATTTTGAGGGGACAGCAAATTTACACTGCTACACAAGCTGTACACTCACTACTTTACATTGTAGCAAAGTGTCATTTCTTCAGTGTTGTCACACGAAAAGATATAATCAAATATTTACAAAAATGTGAGGAGTGTACTCACTTTTGTGAGATACTGTACATATTAGGAGTGTAACGTTTCTCAGTAAAAAAAGAACCATACCATTCTCCACCCACAGTTCGGCACGCATTTGCACCGCAGTTAATCTCAAATCATTCTGACAATGTATCTATAATATAGTTTGGTAAAAAAAACAATGCATAAAACAGACCATTTGTTCCTCACAGTTCATTGGTGTGTCACAGTTCAGCAATTGAAGGAGACAAGCTGCTGATAGAACTGTCTGCATCATAAAAATATCCTGTCTGGAAACAGTGATGGTGAAAAAACGTGGACAAAACAGTCACTCTTTGTAAACTTTGTTTGATACAAGTGTTTTGATTACTTTATTCAGTTTCTGCACCTTAAGACTACTGTTAAGACCTACCCGAAAATCTGAAAATTACTGTTTTTCATTGGTATCTTTGCTTTATATTTATTTGTGCTGCTGCATGTAGTTTGATTATTTGTATATTTCTTTATTTTTATTTGACAGTAGTCCTTTTTCTTTCTCTGAACATAGCACATACCGAACAGTACAGAAACAGTGACTCTAAAACAGCGATACAGACCAAAACGTAATTTGAACCATTACACCCCTTGTACATATATAAATATCTTGCACATTCTTTTCCCTTACACCATTTCTACACCAGACGCGATAGTTGCGCAGCAGCATACAAATAGTACTACAGTGAGGAAACAAGTATTTGATCCCCTGCTGATTTTGTACGTTTGCCCACTGACAAAGAAATGATCATTCTATAATTTTAATGGTAGATTTATTTGAGCAGTGAGAGACAGAATAACAACAAAAAAAATCCAGAAAAACGCATGTCAAAAATGTTAGAAATTGATTTGCATTTTAATGAGGGAAATATGTATTTGACCCCTCTGCAAAACATGACTTAGTACTTGGTTTAAAAACCCTTGTTGGCAATCACAGAGGTCAGACATTTCTTGTAGTTGGCCACCAGGTTTGCACACATCTCAGGAGGGATTTTGTCCCACTCCTCTTTGCAGATCTTCTCCAAGTCATTAAGGTTTCTAGGCTGACATTTGGCAACTCGAACCTTCAGCTCCCTCCACAGATTTTCTATGGGATTAAGGTCTGGAGACTGGCTAGGCCACTCCAGGACCTTAATGTGCTTCTTCTTGAGCCACTCCTTTGTTGCCTTGGCCGTGAGTTTTGGGTCATTGTCAAGCTGAAATACCCATCCACAACCCATTTTCAATGCCCTGGCTGAGGGAAGGAGGTTCTCACCCAAGATTTGATGGTACATGGCCCCGTCCATCGTCCCTTTGATGCGGTGAAGTTGTCCTGTCCCCTTAGCAGAAAAACACCCCCAAAGCCCCACAGTTATGGAACACCCCCAGAACACCCTCAAACACCTCCAGAGCCCCACAGTTATGGAACAGTCTTCCTATTAGTGTTCGGGACTCAGACACAGTCTCAGTGTTTAAGTCTAGGCTTAAAACGTATTTGTTTACTCAAGCCTACCCTGACTAGATTCTGTTCTACTACTTCGCAGTCATAATAATTTTTTTTCTCCCTCTCTCCTTTCGCCGAGCCCCACACGAATTTATGGAGATACTAGAGATCCAGATCCTTTCTGCCTCTGGATGGAGCTCAAATCTTCTTTAATTCCAGACTGCTGGGACTACGGCTGCTCCTAAGGCCATACAGACTTCATATAAATCCATAATGAACTTTTTCACACTATCTGTTGTTACCCAGATGAGGATGGGTTCCCTTCTGAGTCGGGTTCCTCTCAAGGTTTCTTCCTCTTAAAACATCTTAGGGAGTTTTTCCTTGCCACCGTTGCCACTCAGTGGCTTGCTCAGTTGGGATAAATTCACACCTTTAATATCTGTATACCATGTTGATATTTCTGTAAAGCTGCTTTGAGACAATGTCTATTGTAAAAAGCGCTATACAAATAAAATTGAATTGAATTGAAAAAAGCATAATGTTTCCACCTCCATGTTTGACGGTGGGGATGGTGTTCTTGGGGTCATAGGCAGCATTCCTCCTCTTCCAAACACGGCGAGTTGAGTTGATGCCAAAGAGCTCCATTTTGGTCTCATCTGACCACAACACTTTCACCCAGTTGTCCTCTGAATCATGCAGATGTTCATTGGCAAACTTCAGACAGGCATGTATATGTGCTTTCTTGAGCAGGGGGACCTTGCGTGAGCTGCAGGATTTCAGTCCTTCACGGCGTAGTGTGTTACCAATTGTTTTGTTGGTGACTATGGTCCCAGCTGCCTTGAGATCATTGACAAGATCCTCCCGTGTAGTTCTGGGCTGATTCCTCACTGTTCTCATGATCATTGCAACTCCACGAGGTGAGATCTTGCATGGAGCCCCTAGCCGAGGGAGATTGACAGTTCTTTTGTGTTTCTTCCATTTGCGAATAGTCGCACCAACTGTTGTCACCTTCTCACCAAGCTGCTTGGCAATGGTCTTGTAGCCCATTCCAGACTTGTGTAGGTCTACAATCTTGTCCCTGACATCCTTGGAGAGCTCTTAGGTCTTGGCCATGGTGGAGAGTTTGGAATCTGATTGATTGATTGCTTCTGTGGACAGGTGTCTTTTATACAGGTAACAAACTGAGATTAGGAGCACTCCCTTTAAGAGTGTGCTCCTAATCTCAGCTCGTTACCTGCATAAAAGACATATGGGAGCCAGAAATCTTTCTGATTGAGAGGGGGTCAAATATTTATTTCCCTCATTAAAATGCAAATCAATTTCTAACATTTTTGACATGCGTTTTTCTGGGTTTCTTGTTGTTATTCTGTCTCTCACTGTTCAAATAAATCTACTATTAAAATTATAGACTGATCATTTCTTTGTCAGTGGGCAGACGTACAAAATCAGCAGGGGATCAAATACTTTTTTCCCCTCACTGTATGTCAGACAGCAAACGTACTGTTACACTTAATACATTCAACTCTTTAAAAAATATATATTCTTTTTTTTTAATTATTATTATTTTTTACATCAGACATGTCCTGCACTTTATTCTCATTCATGCATCGCTCTAACATGTCAATAACTTTAAGTAGTCCTGTGCGGCATGGATATATTTACATACCACTATAAACGATATAGCAAAATCTTCATTGGTAGAGACTTTATATTGTCACATATATTATATCGCCCAACCCTAAAATAGCTGTTGTGATGCAATCTCAATCAGGGGCCAGTGACCACTAGGGGGTCTCAGCATGCTTCAAATGGGGACAGTTAGACCACTTGAGATGGATTAACTCAAATGTGACCAAGCTTTAACATTTGAGCAGATTTTGAGCTGATCTCCTTCATTCTGCTGCCAGCTCACCACAATGCGAAGCAGGATGGCGGAGCGACGTCCACAGCCGAGCAGGAAGGCGGAGCGACGTCCTCAGCCGAGCAGGAAGGCGGAGCGACCCTCAAACTAGCAGGAAGGCGGAGCGACGTCCTCAGCCGAGCAGGAAGGCGGAGCGACGTCCTCAGCCGAGCAGGAAGGCGGAGCGACGTCCATGTACACAATGTTTATCCCAAGTGCCTTTTTAATGTATTTTATTATCCTGCGCAAAGCATAAGTGCAGTTTAAGTGTAGATGCCCCTCGTAAATACTAATATAGTAAGACCAAATGGACAAGTGAAATTAATCGATATAAAATCTCTAAAGAAGGGCATGACGGTACTGCTTCTGTTTTTAAACACATGGTATGCACGTACTTGTAATAAACTATAATAAACAGAATATGGGTTTTATTCAGTACTTGACAAATAGTTAACTGCCGATCAAATGTGAACAAATGAGCCATGAATGTATCTGTTTGATATATAATATCATTTTTAAGTGGATTTCTAGATCACATTAAAAACCTGAGTTCTCTGCTGATCTGCTTGCTCCGAGCCACCGGTAATGCAGGACAGCACCAACAAACATGATGGGGTTTCGACTGTTCAAGATTCATCATATGGACGTTGTTTACTGGTAAGGAAGACGGTCATTTAAAAACTAACATCGTTCCATCTATTAAAAAAAAAAGGAACATGACGTTTATCACATGCTCCGCTCTTTCACAGACGTCTTCGTGACGTACGTGTGCTATCTGAGTCACCTTCCAGCGCGTGAGATATCACGTGCAGCGCGATGGCGTCTCTCCAGGGGAGCAGAGCAGCAAGGCCGTTCGAATTCTTCTTCTTCAGTGTTGTCACAGGTGTACTGTGAAACGGCGGCATATGGTGATACAGATGTGTCCATTAAAAAATGCGCGTCGAAAGAAATACAGGACCAGTAGGGGGCAGTCATGTTTCATTTGAATAAACACGGCTTGCTAGTAGACACAGTAGTTCTGCCTGGACATATACTGTATACATTCTTTTACCAACCAAACCGTGTGTTTCTTGTACTGAAGCCCATGATCTGCTTGTACTTGGTCTACGGATTGGTGAACCTCTCCTAGAACCGTTTTACAACAAGAAGCAGAGCACATTAAATGACCTGCGTGAAGTTGACCCCCCCCCCCCCGCCCCGCGTGAAGTTTCCAACATGGTATACAGATATTAAAGGTGTGAATTTATCCCAACTGAGCAAGCCACTGAGTGGCGACGGTGGCAAGGAAAAACTCCCTAAGATGTTTTAAGAGGAAGAAACCTTGAGAGGAACCCGACTCAGAAGGGAACCCATCCTCATCTGGGTAACAACAGATAGTGTGAAAAAGTTCATTATGGATTTATATGAAGTCTGTATGGCGTTAGGAGCAGCCGTAGTCCCAGCAGTCTGAAATTAGAGAAGATTTGAGCTCCATCCAGAGGCAGAAAGGATCTGGATCTCTAGTATCTCCATAAATTCGTGTGGGGCTCGGCAAAAGGAGAGAGGGAGAAAAAATATTATTATGACTGCGAAGTAGTAGAACAGAATCTAGTCAGGGTAGGCTTGAGTAAACAAATACGTTTTAAGCCTAGACTTAAACACTGAGACTGTGTCTGAGTCCCGAACATTAATAGGAAGACTGTTCCATAACTGTGGGGCTCTATAAGAGAAAGCTCTTCCCCCTGCTGTAGCCTTCACTATTCGAGGTACCGTCAGATAGCCTGCATCTTTTGATCTAAGTAGGCGTGGCGGATCATATAAAACCAAAAGGTCGCTTAGATATTGTGGCGCGAGACCATTTAGTGCTTTATAGGTTAATAAAAGTATTTTATAATTAATGCGAGATTTTACTGGGAGCCAATGCAGTATTGATAATATCGGTGTGATATGGTCGTATCTTCTAGTTCTAGTTAGGACTCTAGCAGCTGCATTCTGGACTAATTGGAGCTTATTTATATTCCTACTGGAACATCCAGATAGTATGGCATTACAGTAATCTAATCTAGAGGTGACGAATGCATGAACTAGTATTTCCGCATCATGTAGTGACAATATGTTTCTTATTTTAGAAATATTTCTGAGATGAAAGAAGGCTATCCTAGTAATATTATCTACATGAGCATCAAATGATAGGCTGGAGTCAATAATGACTCCAAGGTCTTTAACTGCTGTACATGATGAAACAGAAAGACCATCCAGAGTAACCATGTGATCAGAAAGAATACTTCTAGCTACACGTGGGCCTAATAAAAGTATTTCTGTTTTATCAGAATTAAGTAGAAGGAAGTTAATTAACATCCAATGTCTAATGTCCTTTACACAATCCTCAACTTTACTAAGCTTCTGTCTGTCCTCTGGCTTCGCTGAAACATACAACTGTGTATCATCAGCATAACAGTGGAAGCTAATTCCATGTTTACGAATAATTTAACCTAGGGGTAGCATATATAAAGTAAAGAGCAGTGGGCCTAAAACAGAACCCTGTGGAACTCCAAAAGTAACCTCAGTACGCATGGAGAATTCACCATTTACATCTACGAACTGATAACGATCGGTCAGATAAGACCTGTGCCAGGAGAGGACTGTTCCCTTAATACCAACAACATTTTCTAATCTATCAAGGAGAATAGTGTGATCTATAGTATCAAAAACTGCACTAAGGTCGAGTAACACAAGCAGCGAGACACAACCCTGATCGTAAGTCAGTAGAAGGTCATTTACTACTTTAACTAACGCTGTCTCTGTGCTATGATGAGGTCTAAATCCTGACTGATACATTTCATGAATGTTATTCCTATCTAAGTACGGATTTACTGGTCTCTCGTGATTTAACTTTTCATTTATTTACAAGGAGAATAATCTGTTACACTTCACTCCCACCACTAGGTGTGACACTTCTGTTCACGATGCTCTTGTGGAAATTAGTGTTGTTAGTATAGGAAAAGTCGACACAGTTACTAAATCAAAATTCTGGCCAGTGTAAGTACAATTTTTAACACTGTCAGTTAGAATATTATTAGTTAACTTTAATCATAATGGTAAAACGTTAAAAGAGCTAAGATTGTCAATGTTTCTTGAACAGAAAACTCATTGTTAATACTAGTATGGCTAATGGAGCTATGAAATGCTAATTACAGCTGCGCATGGTACACATGTTAGTTTTTGGAATACGTTGTGCATCTAAGGGTCAACATCACCATATTGGTCCTAATATAAGATATAATATCCTTATATATTATTACTATATTTTCCTTGTATTCTGGCAAATACAGTAATACATGAAAACAAGTTTACAATGTATGACATTTTTTGCATCAGGATTATTTCAGTGGGTAATTATGTTTTGCTTATGCCAGATGCCCAAGAAAGCAGCGGTCGACAGGGATTCAATTTTCACAGTCCTCTGTTCATCAAAAGAGGCCATAGTCCAAAATGGCACCATAGCTACTCCACAAACGAAGCACAAACGATTGAGACTATTTTGAATGAACTTGGAGCATGTGTGGGGCTGGTGACGTCACCGCACCATAATTCAGTGTCTAATATTTTAAAAACGAACGCAGCACAAACGAGAATTTTTACGGCACAAACCAGCACAAACGAAGCACAAACGATTGAGACTGCTGACGTTTTGCGTTGGGGGGGTGGGGGGTGTCGGGGCAACTTCACGCAGGTCATCAAACGTTGTCGAGCCTGAAAACAATAGAATGTATGGTCGGTTACATTTAAGAAAAAAATATTTCGTACGGTTTACATAAAAATATTACGTTTCTCATCAACACGTAGGATAAACCTAAGTTAAACAAGTTTGTAACTACAAGAGTGAGCGTGGTCCCAGCTCAGTTTTATGAGCTTTTAAATAAGCAGGTTTTTTTTCACTGCAGAAGGTTCCTCAAGGTAATGAACGTTGAATGAATTCCGTCTTCTCCTTTGTAGTCAATGGAAACTTTTGTTTTTTTCTTAGATTAAAAGTTATTTAAAAACTGGTTTAAAGTGAACACAAAAGTCCACACACCTAAAATAATAATAATAATAATAATAATAATAATAATAATAATAATAATAATAATAATAATAATAATAATAAAAAGCTCACTGAATTTACTTAATTCCTATATCGGGTTCCACGACATTGAATTGTGTTAGATTGTACTGTACTGTGTGAATCGATCAAAATTAAACCAAATATTCAAAAATTTTATGTATTAATTTAAACATGTGGCAACATTTATCAAACGTGTTGTTACGGAAAGATGATATTCACAAGGTGATTTACAAATCCTGATTATCACGGATACTCACAGGTGGGTAGTAATGCGCTACATTTACAAAAAAAAATGTAGTAGTTATACTCTTACTCAAGATCATTTTTAATCACAGAAATGTACTTTTGCTTCGCTACATTCAGTGCCGTTCCTCCTTTACTTTAGTAGAATACAGTGTAATAAATGTAGAAATATTTTGTCATATTTGATGAACTATCAGTAATAAGTGTTTTTCACTAAATTACCTTGCAATTGTTTCAGATTGTGCAGTTCAGCCATATAAAATAAATGGTTTTTGGTTTTGTGATTGACAGTTTTGGAATTTACTTTGCTAGTGACAATGTGTATTTTAGAGGTCGAGCGATTTTACAGATACTGGTAAGTAAGTCAGACAGAACCTGCCGATAACCCATTAATTGGTTAAGTTTTTAAAATTGATACTGAATGAAAACATAACACTCAAAGTGAAATATTTCTGATATTGATTGATTTGAATACTTTATAACAAAAATAAACAGGACTGACCGTACCATTATAAGGAGCGCGAAAACCATTGAAATCAACGAGGCAAAAATTCAGCGGTCATCGGTCTGGAGCTCCCGAGAGTATGCCCGGGATGACGCTCTCTCCCCGCAAAGCCTGCGAGCTTCGCTCGCTGCCCGGAGCTCCGACCATGAACTTTTAAATAAAAAAATAATTAAAAACAGAGGAAATTTCGGCTGTGTGGTCTTACCATGAGTGATGCTGTACTGTTGGACACTTCAAAGTAATAAGACAAGGGGAATTCAGTTCAAACATGAACATTTTTTATTGAACTATTTACACACACACACACACACACACACTGTGAAGTTTGCACTGTGAAGAGAGGAGACATTTCTCTATCACTTTAAAGTTTAACACATTGGAAGGAATTTGTTAAAAAAAAAAAAAATTCATCATGATTACGTGGGTCGTGATGTCCGACACGGTGATGTCTCGTCCCGCGAACGGCCGCAGGGCAAGCTTCACTTGCGCGGTTATCCTGGCCCATGTGCCTGTGGCAGAAAAGAAGAACCGGCCCACGGAAGTCGCATACCCCGGCATATACTTCCTGAGTTGGTAGAACGCTTTCAGCCACTTCAGCTCCAGCTTGGTGACGGCGAGCTTGACATGGCCGAAGTGAATGATTTTCGGACAAAATGGTGAAGCTCCATACACATTTCCCTTGAACTGAGCTCCATAAGGGGTATCAGTAATGGGTTTCCCCAGGCTTAGTGAATGTTTTCGGCTAAAATTGACACCAACTCCCCCCCCCTTAAACTGTAGAAATGTTAAGCAATCTGTCAGAATTCCAGAATTTTGAATTTAAATATGTCAGCGCTCCTAACCTAAAACTCCTTACCTAAAATCCCTAACCAAACGGGCCTAACCAGACTCACAGGCATCCACAAACCTTTCCGGAAGGCCTTACAGAGCTCTTTAGATCTTGGCATGATGACACCACACACCTCAATAACAAATGGAATACCAGACACTAGATATGAGAGCCAATCTTGAACACCTGATTCTACTTATATGGATTTGAAGGTGTAATAAATGTAGGTGTGTACTTACTTTTTCCATGTGAGGGATCTGTTTTTTGTTCATTGAAATTGCAAAAATTACTACAAAATCTCAATTTTATGTCATTTGATTGAGTGCATCAATTTAATAGGCAATTAATTAAAAGATCAAATTTGTGCTTGTCCAAATATGTTTAAAAAAAAATAATAAATAAATAAAAATAAAAATTCCATTGGGTATACTTATTTTTTTTTCTACATGACTATATATGAGAATAAAGAGCTTCAGATTTAAAGTATTTTACCAGTGAGGCTTTGATGTATGATGTTTTATGGTGCTGGATCAGGGTCACACTTTGTATTACCATGAAGATTTTTCTTAATGCAATTCATATTTACTTAATTTAAAGCTTTTAATGTGCTGTATAAGACAGCTTGATCTCAAAATTCCCCAATCATATTAATCACCATTAATCATCAGATATCTATTACACCCTGTCCAGGGTGTACCCCGCCTAGTGCCCGATGCTCCCTGGGATAGGCTCCAGGTTCCCCGTGACCCTGAAAAGGAGTAAGCGGTAGAAGATGGATGGATGGATGGATGGATGGATGGATGGATATCTATTACATGCTCCCCCCCCCCCCCCCCCCCCATTAGGATTTTACAGTGAAATGCTAGCATTCCAGACTATAAAATTTGTGATTACATCAACAGCACTCCCTACTCACAATAGTCATGCTCTAAGTCATGCTCTAAGTATTTTTATACCTCACATATATGGTGCAACAGGTCATACGTATTGCATCACTGGTTGTTATTATACCCTTATTACACTTCCTTTACATTTGCACCAAGAATCAGACAAACCTAGAAAACCAAAGCCTGTACACCTGAGGCCAGCATGTCTGCTAGCGAATGGGTTTGGAAGCTTTTGCATGCATTTCTGTGTCTTTCTAGTTGACCTCACCAGTGTGCACTGTTCAGTGCAAAGATCTAGGGTGCATTTATATCTGGCACTTAATAAAATTAGTAAAATCTTGATTATGTAATTAATTCTGTAGTAAGTGGGGCTGTTTATTAGCACACAGGATTAGGATGAACCCTGATTCCCAAACTTTCTGGCTCCATCATGTGGACCTTCTATTAGAACATGAAGACAGTTTCACTCATACCAAGGGCTGATTGCCAAGGCTTTTTTTCATGCCAAAATTATTTATCTTCTCCACTAACTTATTATTGTATATTGTATTGTTTATTGTATTTATTTTATTCTATTTTGTGTGCACTGTTTTATTAAATTTTGGGTGTATCGTTTGTGTGTGTGCTGTTTTTTTCTTTTGTGTTGTGTTTGTTGATGTTTTGTATGTTCTGTTAAATAAACTTGACTTAAAATCTACAAGTTCAGTGTTTAGAACCCACTGACAAATCTAAAAAATTTAGTGAAGTTGTCTTGTTTCCTCTCAGTCCACAATGGCTTTATGGATTTGTATGCTTCCAAACAATAAATGACTTGTATTAGATTAGGGAAGTGAAGACATACCAGTCTGACATTACACCATGATGAGCAAATTTGATATCCTTTATCATTAACATTATATTTTACCAGTACACATAATATCACAAAAACATTATTTTTTAGACACAGCATACCATATTGCTACAAACAGTCTACTTTTTAAATAAAATGCAACAGGCAAGATCTGAAAATGGGATGCTGAAACTGAGACCAAGTCTTCTTTTTGTGTAGTCACTGCATCATATCTTAAGTTTTATTGTTATCACTTACATACTGAGACGTTGGCATTATAAGATTCTGTTTGACTTTTGCTTATGGTTGAATTTTGATTCTAAGATAAATGTAGATTATTAAGTTAATGGCCATAAATAAATGTATTTCTGAATCAAAATGTATTTTTAATGAGCAGTTATTGTTTTGTTGTTTTTAAACAATTAGGTTTCATTTATTGTGATTTTAAAGTTTTACATCAAAATATTGCTTAAAAAATTAAATAAATACTACTACTACTACTACTACTACTACTACTACTACTACTAATAATAATAATAATAATAATAATAATAACAATTATTATTATTATTATTATCATTATTATTATTATTATTATTATTATTATTATTATTATTATTATTGTCCTCATTGAGAGTCAAAACCTTTTGGCTTAATATATTAAAATCACAGAATGGTCAAGGTCTTGATATATATATTTTAAATAAATTAATCGCTATAAAATCATTGCCTTGCACGTGAACATTAGGAAGATATATATATATATATATATATATATATATATATATATATATATATATATATATATATATATATATATATATATATATATTGGAATTTTATGGGAATATACAGCTAGGTTTAGCACTATGGGTATATTCTTTGACACTGTTTACATGATATTTGGACTTTTTTTTTTTATTCCTACAGCTACTTGTGCTAACGGAAGCATAATTTTTTTTCACTTGCTTACATGATCAATCTGTAATGTTGGATAAAGGTACGTTAAATATAGTTAATCTGTAGGACTACATCCGACTCATTGTTCTGGCTCTGAGTGCGGGTGCGGACGTGAGGCCTGACTCAACACCACTTCTCAAGAACAGAGTATGGATAAAGGATCGTGAGAATTGGATCCCAGTTCCAATAATAGCCATTACAGAGATGGTGGAACGTCTGGGGCTACTGTCTTTTACTTGGAATATAGGTTTTGGCAAGCTCATATATCCTCTAGCACATCCCGTTTGCTCTGATGATTAGTTTTGAAGGCTATTTTCTTGGAATAAGGATTTACATACATTCAATTGTTGCAACATTGTAAAAATAACAACATATTCCAATAAGTGAGTGGCTTTAATTAGATGGTGGATTACTTGTGGATTACTTTTACAGACTCTACTGTGTAACAGCTAAAAAGCAGAATACTGTAATTCTGAGCATACACTACATGGCCAAAAGTATGTGGACACTTCAATATCATATCCATATGTGGGTCTTCCCTAAACTGTTGCCACAAAGTTGTAGGCACACAATTGTCTAGAATGCCTTTCTATGCTGTACATTACAATTTCTCTTCACTGGAATTAACAGGCCTAAACCTGTTCCATCATAACAATGCTTGGTGTGGAAGAACTCGAGTGGCCTGTCCAGAGCCCTGATCTCGACCGCACTGAACACCTTTGTGTTGCATTAATTGGAACGCCAACTACATGTCTCAGGCCTATTCGTCCAACATCAGTTCCTGACCTCGGTAATGCTCTTGTGGCTAATTGGGCAAATCCCAACAGCCAACACTAGTGCAATCTAGTGGCCTTCCCAAAAGAGTGGAGGTTTTGAGTGGGGGCAGCTGTGGCTCAGGTGGTAGAATGGGTTGCCCACTAATCGTAGGGTTGGCGGTTCGATTCCCAGCCCATGTGACTCCACATGCTGAAGTGTCCTTGGGCAAGACACTGAACCCCAAGTTGCTCCTGATGGCAAGTTAGCGCCTTGCGTGGCAGCTCTGCTTCCATTGGTGTGTGTGTGAATGGGTGAATGAGACACGGTGTAAAGCACTTTGGATAAAAGCGCTATGTAAGTGCACCATTTACCATTTTATAACAGCAAAGGGGAACTAAATCTGGAACAGTATATTCAGAAAGCACATACAGTATGGTTGTGATGGTCAGGTATCCACAAACCTTTGGTGCCATGTAGTGTAGATAAAAGCAAATCTACTTGTGTCATTTATTTTTATTTTGTTTGTTATTTTTGCATAATTTCTTAAGGTGTGCAGTATTTTTGCATCACAAAACTACACTAACATACTGTAGACAGAATTTTGTCAATGTACATGATTTAAGATATCTACATAATGTGCAACTAAATCAACTGCCTGCAACCCTGTATAGGATTGGTATAGAAAATGAATGGATGGATGGATGGATCTATATCAGGTGTGAATATATGTGTGTATTATAACTAGTGTATTTTTTATTTTTAAATTTAAGTTTAATATTCTCACAAATGATGAACTAAACTTCAATTCAATTCAACTCAATTTTATTTGTATAGCGCTTTTTACAATAGACATTGTCTCAAAGCAGCTATACAGAAACAACCCCTAAAAACATCCTGTACTTAAATAGCTTTACTCAAAAGCCAAATCATATCCTCAAATTCACAAATGGATCCATCTTAATTTCGAAAACAAATTTTTACTAATTATACAATCAGATTAATAGTTATATAAAATGCAGTGTTTGTGTGAATGTCATTCTTGTTTCTTTTTCATAGTACGCAGATTTTCAAGACTTCAAGATCTTCCTGTGATTGAGGAAAAATACTAGTTATACGTGAGTCTCCCAACTAGATTTGTGGCCAGAGTATGATGACCCCTAACCTATTCAACATCCTTCCCCTGTTTGTTTGTGTAGGTGACATGCAATGGGATGTTAATAACATAACATGCTGCTCATCTAAGACTTTTTATTTTTTAATTGTTGCACATATTCCCCCACGATACAGTCAGACTCTGGATACACCTAGTACCGTGGCTGGGAGGCACTGTAATCCCACAGGAAAGCCAGTGTTAGGATGGTTAGGAAAGCCTTCCTTTTCCGTTCCTGAGGTATTGTCCTGGTGACAGACAGACTGCCGGCGCCTCACCCCGCTCAGGAAGTGTGTCTCCATGGCCAAGGAGTAGGAGGAAGGGCACATACTGATGACACACAGCCTGAACATCTCAAAGGCTGCAAAATTTGTAAGAATGTCAGGAATATGATGCCAAAGCTTTTTCGGAAGCAAAATGGCACACAATATATATTCTTTTTGCATTTCTGAGGTTCTCATTTATCAGTAGGTAGCTACGGGAATGGGTAAATTGCTATGATAACTCGTCTAGCATCATACAGATCTATAGTACATCAGTCAACATTCCACCATTAAAAATTTTTTTGCAGTGCCTTTCTTTTGTTTCTATTTCTTTTCTCTCTCTCTTTTTTTTAAAATTAAATGTTAAAAAAGCTTCTGGAAGTATTGCATGCATTACTGCCATAACTGTTACCATCCATATGTCATGCTTGCAGACTTTGTAGACTTTTCATGCTTGCAGAGTTTGTAGAGAACATGTGTGTGTGTGTGTGTGTGTGTGTGTGTGTGTGTGTGTGCACGTTTTTTTTTTTTTATGTAGACTGTGTATGATTTTTATTATATTAATCATGTCTCATATTTAGTTAGGTTTGTGCTTAAAATAGTGTCTGGGTTTGTGAAAACATAAAAGTCAATCATTACAATAAAATTTTATGTATAAATAAATAGATCTTTATTGATGCCCGATTAAAATACATTTATAATGCAGGAAAACAAAATCTCAATGCATACAATATACTTTGTCAATAGATATAAATCAGTCAAAAATGATACAAATATTATTTGATAGTAGATATTGTCTTGAAAATGGTATATCCACCAATGAATACTGGTAACTAATGAAAAAAAAGAGTAGCAAGTAACAAATAGGAGTAACAGTTCTCTCCTTGCTGACAACAATCTTTGGTACAAGGCCACACATTTCTTGTCCCCTGCTACAGAATAGTTAATACTGATATTACCTGCAGGGTCACATATGCTTCTGCTATAATTTATGATAACTATATATATGTAGAGACCAGCCTTTTAAAAATTATATTACTTAGTAATCTTTTAGCCTGCCCTGCAAGCTTTAGTCAGATTAGGCTATAGCACAAACATGAATCAATAGGCAATAAAATATAATGGGTTCATAATTGGAAATATATTGACATTGAATATTTCTTGTAATTATAATGTATACAATGTGAAACATTATTAGACATTGAAATGTGAGCAAGTATCAGAGGGATGCAGAGCAGAAGAAGTCTTTTTGTGTGATGGATTAATGTTTAATAATTCAACATATATTTCATTTAAAGTGATGGTATTATTTACACGATTACTATTTGATTATTTTATCAAAGTGGTCTTCAAACTGTTATCTTCAATAACATTTATTCATTAAAAATTTTATTGGGATGTAGCGCATGGTGAGTATAACTGGATTCAGTAAATTTCACCTAAAACCATTCATATTGAGGTCAATAAAGTACATGCAGTAAACACAGTGTCTTACAGAGATCAGACCACATATCCTCCCAACATGAATGATTTTGTTTTGCACAATCAAATAAATGGAAAATATTAATGCTGGTTATTAATACTTGCAATCTAATCAATCAGAAAAATTTTATGCAACAGTATAAATAGGGTATAACAGTGAGAGCATTATGTGGATTCTCATAATAAAAAATAATGTGCATACAAAACTGTGACATCTGAATAAATTTACATACAGTTATGATCTATATTGAATGGCAGAAACTATAAAGGAAAATCATCTACAAGAAATTATTCAACAAAATATTAACTCTTAATAATCTAATGAGTTAATAACACTCTTGTCTGTACAAGTGTAACACACTTGTCTGTATCCACTGATAAAAAAAATTCCCCTCAAAGTAATCTTTAAAAGAAAGAGCTGACAAATGTCTATGTAAAAATGTAAAATTAGATCCTTTCCAGTTTCTTTTCGTTAAACTATTCAAATTAGTAAAGTACTAAAGAAGCTGTTTTCTCCCTTTAAAATCCGATTTTGATTTTGCTGGAATTTGTGACTTGATGAAAGAAATCTATGCTACAAGTTGTAATATGGTGTGCTTTTTGTGTTCACAGTAGATAACAGAAATACCTGAGGTGATCTATATGTGTGTATCACAGTGATGTTGTAATGTGTTTCAACAGCTTTTAGGAGACAACACACACTAAGGTAGAAGTGCTGGAATTATACTGACCAATATACATGTTAACAAGGGAACAGAATTAATTAACAAAATCTCGGTAAAAAAGATTCATAAAAGTAAGAAAAGATTAAGTAGTAAGTGTAACAGTCCAGGACTTGATTATGAGGTCCAGATGGCACACGGGTAACAGCGGGAAACTCAGACAGGTGGTGTGGAATAGCGGACAACATAATTGTAGTCTGGTGGAGGGCTATGGCACTCCAGCTCTGGATCTAGAGAGGAATCTTCCAGACTAAAGTCTAGTGAAGGGACTGGTAGTGGGTATTTCTCCATCACCCCCTCTGACAAAACAGACTCCTTACTCTTAGTCTTCATCCTGAAGCAGAAGAAAACATATAAAACCATTGAAAGCACTCTGAATGTGTTCACTATGTACAGTATATTTCATATTCAGAGCAAATGTGATAGATCCCAGTCCGATTTTAATAGCATCAGTCACTGCTGTAACTTGCAACAATGCTTTATTGCACTTAAAAACTCGTTGCCATTGAATTTCCCCATTGGTTGCTAAGGGTTTCTGAAGTGCACTAGGTCAGACACCTTGGAGTAAATCATTGAGTGTGCCATGTTATTAGTCTGTGAGATTGTGGTGAAAACACATACAGAATGGATTGCCATACTTTCAGGGGTTTGTAGGTTCTAAGGCTTTCTAAAGCACATACAACAGTATGATCCATTGCCCTCAAAGCACATGTGTGCATTGAATGGAGAAGTCCCAAGTGGAATTCATGCACACAATACTGATGGGGACAAGAAGAAGTAGTAAAGCTTTAGAAGGTCAAAGGTGGCAGTGATCGAGTGGTCTCTCAGCAGGAGCGCCTCCCTGCAATGTATAGATCATTCTCTGCATGCCTGAAGTGGCTCTTTTTTTTTTTTTACCCAAGTGAAGAGGCCATGGCAACATGGACAAAGTTCTGCCAGCAGACTCTGGGCTTCAGTTAGCTTTTCTGTGGTGGAGACCATTGGTAAGGGGATCACTGTAAATAGTCTGGAGAAATGGTTTGTGCTATCATGTCAAATAGTACAATTAGAAAGAAACTTGAATGCAAACTTTGTCAGACAATAATAAAGTACAACACCACCACTAAGAGTCTTTGTATTCTACTGATCACTGGAAGCCATTTCCTATACAGCCTAACTTGAACTTTTTTTTTTCAGCATGGTACAGTATGGGTCACTTGGCAATGGAAACAACAACAAAATGTGGGCTCGCATATTTGTCTCTGTGCCAAACCACACTTCAATCTGTAACCCTCCAACACAAGGGAAGATTCTGGCTGATTAAGGAGAAGAGTCTGTTTGACCATTTCTGCATCTATAACAAAATAACCTCTTTAGACATCACTTTTTAATGATTATGTACAACCGCCAGAAAGCCACAATCAGAAGAGCACATTCTCAGATGGCCTGATATCTATAGCCAACAACTGAATGATCTCCTTTTACTAAGCAGAAAATTTTATATTTGTTGTCCTATTGGTTAAGATGTCTTGAGTGAGTCTTAGCTGATACCCTGCATAAAAACATAAACAACCACGTGGACTTTAATCAGAGCAGCAAAGACCACTTCTGTGTGTGGGGCATTCATAAACTTTTATTCCAGGAACTTTTTTCATACTAAGCATTGTTCTCTGAAGTTCAACATACAAGGGAAATATCTGAAACCCTATCTAGATCTGACAACATCTATTAAGATCTCTCACTGTGGAGCACTCCAGGCCATTTTTATGATCTCCTGAGCACTGTCCAGAGTAATGAGTGCCACTTGGCACGACTATAGAAATGCTGACAGAAACTTGGCACCAGATTTGTCCATGGCATTCTCTACTGACCTGAACAGGTCTAGTATGCTTGCATGTTTTTCAATTTAGTAAGTGAGAACGTCAGTGCCATGTAGTCAGAACAGACAAAGACATTAGACGTGAGGCCCTGTAGTCAACATTAACAAGCCACACTCCCAGCCCTGCTTTTGTTGTCTAGCTGTTGGGTTTGTCACCTTGAGCAATATTCCTCCACTGTGCCATTGTGAGGCTCTCTCGCCAAGTCACCTCTTAAAAAGAGAGAGGCAGTGACTGGGAGTAAGAGTAGTGCAGGGTGAAGCACAAAAAAACTGTATGACAATTCTTGCATCTACATTCTCTCTCAGTGGGAGGGTTACCAGGAAGATAGTTCTTCCTGTAATGTTTGATGCTGTGAGTGACAGGGTTTTAACAGTGCACTTACGCCAGGGCCATGATACTTAAGGGTTGAACCAAGGAATCCAAATGCTTCAGCTTCTTCAGATCATCAGAAGACAGACCCATGCCGCTGTCCGAATGCTCTCCCTGCAAATGACAGTATGAGAAAACACATGCTCTAAAGTGAGTAATGACGTTATTAGAAAAAGAAACATCTGTTTTAAGAAATACAGTGGTTTTGCTGTCAATGCAGCATTGCAGAGTGGATGTGCACTGTTTTGTATTATTATTATTGGAAACCACATGTTTTTTTATGAAGATCATATGGACTTGTGTGTGTGGGGGTGTGGTGTGAGAACAAACTCCCCACCTCATGCATATCATTTGTTCCACTCTCCATTGTTACATCATCAAAGGTTCTGATGCTGCCTGGACGGACCTTGATGTTCCTGAGTGAATCAAAAGTTCACTAAAAGGTTAGTATTGACACAGTTATTCAATAATTTCCAGTGTTTGTTGAGCAAAATCTTAATAAAAGGTGCCAATAACATTACTTTCCCTCAGTGTTTCTTTTGAGCTGTGATTCTGCACAGTTAGCCTTTTTCGCACCCATCTATTATTCTCACATAAAGCATATATTACATGACTGATACTCTCAAAAGTGTATATCCATATTCTTCACATGAATAAAATGAATAAAAATATTATTGCAAATATATGTTAAAACATACAAAGGCTAAATACAATAAATAAAGAGTTTCATGGTTGCATTAGCTTAGTGTATGTCTTTAAAAATATTTTTTTGAAACATTTTTTCTTAGAATGTCAGAGTTATCAGATAGCTGCTTAATTCAGCTTTTGGGATAGCTGTCATGAGTGCATTTCAACACCGTTCTTAATAAATGCACGTAGGAAACCTGAGAAAATACAACAGTTGAACAAATATTATCTTCAGCCGACATAAATTTTGAGAGTGCATTTGTGGCTAGAGAGGAAATTCCTTAAGGGGCCCATAGTGCAACGAGCCTGTGACTCTCAGCGTTGTACCTGCTTTATCAGGAGCCACGCACTGTTCTGTTTGTCCTCAGCCATAATGAACTCATATAAATCAGGAAATGAACTGTGAAAACTTTGTTCTAATATATAAAAAAGATTGTCTAAAAATTTAAAACAGCTATAGACAACAATATTGCTACAAATAATCTACAGTAAGTGTTTAAAAAATTATGTTGTCCTTCATACAGATCTGTCTATAATGATACACTTACCACGAGGTTCCTGAGTTTCTGAGAGAGACAGGTCTCAAGGAAGTTTCCTCTGTAGGGTCTGAATTTGACGGTTCTGCTTTTGTCAGTAGTGCTGTGTTGATAGGAATGTAATGTTTTCCCTCCTGACCGAAATACAGAGTTAAACCATTTTATTGAGGCCCCCATAATAACAATGACATCACCAAGTATACACTAATGCAGTATGAGGTAATTTAAAGTTTAGAGAAATCTGAAGCTCTACATACAGTATATGTACTGTGGAGACGTTGCATATGCAAAGGAACTAGCTTCGACAAAAAAAAATTTAAACTAAATAAATCCTCTTCACAGTGTGTGAGTATATTTAAGCAATGAGGTGCTGATTTGTATATAAAAAGTCCAGACTGCTCTAATCTTAATTGAGATGGAGTAAAAAAAAAAAATTCTGGCTGTTTCCATCATTGATATTTACAGTTTGATCTGCTTCCACATTAGTGTGCAATTTAATATGGGATAACTGTCTCCCTTTCCTTTATCAAAACATTGACAAGCTTCCTATAGTCTACAGACTTTTCACACTCGCTTTCAACTGTCCCTGTTTAATGATGTGCCAGAAAGCAAATTTCTTTTAACAGGATTTAAGCAAAAATAAATTTTGTCATTCCAGGGTGTATACTTTGGTTAAGACAAGAATACAAGCTTGGTTTAACCTTCTAAAAGCAAACATAGCTGCACTAAATGCTGTTATTCGTCTTGTACTGGTGTACTTTTCTTCCTCGTTCTTTTGTCAAAGGGAACCAAATAAGATTGTTTATAGGAGTTTCCCTTCTCAGTTACACTAAGCACTCTCACAGGCAAAACTCCTCGTCATATCCTCACCATACCTAGAACAAATCAAAGCTACCGTTTCCTGAGAGGATACTGAGCACAGTGACTCATTTACTGAATCAATGCCCTTATTCATGGGTTTTTTTATGTTGTACATCCCAAAAAGGGCTCTATCTTTTGCTAAGGATCTCATAAATCAGAAAGCAGGCTGTAGAATTGATATCCTTTGAACTAATGAATGAGCATTTGAACGACTCACTCACCTGCTGTACACTCGCCTGAAGCAGGTCTCCTAGTCTCTCCACTAGCTCTGTAAACGTGGGCCTCTGTTGTGCTTCTCCATGCCAGCAGTCCAACATGGTCTGATATCTACAGGGACCACACACAAACACGTACAATATTATTATTATTATTATTGTTATTGTTATTATTATTATTCATAATAATAACAGCAACAACAACAATAATAATAATAATAATAACAAATGATCTAAGAAATATGCTTAGAAGCATACTAATTACATTTAGTTAATTAAATATCCTGACACTATGCATGCAGTCTGTATATACAGACAAAGTTGTCAACACATTAGTGTGAAGGAGTACATCAGAAACATAGACACACAGTGTTCTGTGCACTGCAGCCATAAATCTCTTTCCTCTTGTGGCCACTAAGACGATCTTGAGTTACCACCGCCCCAACACTACAGGCTATCTGACCTGACCTCTACGTTTCTGCAAGCTCATTTGCCTTCGTCCTATTATAGCCTATCATTAATAATTTCTGGTGTCACATGAACAGTTAATTCTTCTGCTTTCAGCACAAGCATTAGAGGTGAGAGGTGCCTTCTTTGCATTTAAAGAGCTGTCAGCACCTCTCTCCATGTGGTACTTCTCAGCTCCATATATCAGAATAACGGTGCTACTCGGTTATAAAGGAATTAAGGAAGATTCTGAAGCAGTGCTGAGAGTGGCAACAGGGAATGATTGTGACCAATCCTGTTTTAATTGTGGTTCTGCAGTAGGATGTTGTTTAAGTACAGTCCAGTCTCCACTATCTTTAGTTTAGTGTTCTGATTAGGGCTAATCTGATGTTAGGACAAACTTTGATATGAGCAGATGTCTCAGAATTTCCTCTGTGTTACTCTGCCCTGACCTACTATATTAATTTTGCTTTGTTGTTGTTGTTTGGAACAAAGTAACACATATTCCACAACTGGATTGTTGGGGTGATTATCTAATTACTAATTAAATGAAGGAATTTCTGCTCTAATTGGAGATTCCTGACTAACAGAAACTTGTAATAGCAGTTGGTTATTCCTCTTCGATCAACATGTTGTGTGTTTTATAATGGAGACAAATACGAAATTTCATCACAGATGGTTTAATAAAGCCTGTAATTTTCTGGTGGATATAAATCATAGATTCTAGATATGTTAGGTCTGTTTTCGTCTTGCAGTTTTTAAATTTGACTGGTGGATTGAGCTCTGAATTCTTGACAGTGGATCAGGCTGAATAAGGTCACATTCCTGATCAGTCTATGGAGCAATGATGCTGAATTATTGCCCAAAATATTTTTATTCTCCATTATCACACACATTATGAGGAAGTTTAGACAAGGGTCAGAGTCAGGGTCATGACAGTCTCCCAAGAAATAGAATATCAGACATGTGGGAGCACTCTCTTTTCGAATAGAGGACAGAGATGATGCTGCATACTATATTAAACCTTATCTGCCAACTCCATTAATAAATTTTTTGAGGTCACATGAAAGGCCTTTGTCCTTTATGGTTTAAGAGAGTTGGCACCAGCTTGACAAAATTTATGACCGCGAGGGTACCTCATCCCTGAAGCCTGATGTCTGGACCACATTTTGCAAGCCATCTTAAATTATTAACAATCTACCTTGACTTCTTATAAGTGTATTTGCCTTGACTAGTTTAACCTTTTGAAATCAATAAAAATGAGGAATTTGACACAATTGAATAGCTACCAGCTTGCACAGGCTCATGTTTCAGAAAGGGGTATTTTAGCGTAGTGGCATTCTGATTAGGAACAGGCAATAACACTCTCCAGACTGAACTTTATCTTGAAGCCCCTGAGCGCAGCCTCTAAATTAGGTGCACAAGAGCCACAGTTCTCATCGAAAGTTTCAGCCAATCTGAACTTCCCTCTTTTGGGATGATGCAAGATTGATGTCAAAAAAAAAAAAAAAAAAAAAAAAAAAAAGGCGAGAGAGGCAACCTCCTTTGTAGTCTCTCCAAGTTCACATAAAATTCCCAGAAACTGTTCAACAGCATTCCAGTGAAGGAACATCTAAAAAAACGTTCTGTCTTTAAATGCATTTTTAGACAAGATTTTTAAACGATTTAAAGTTCTGTCAAATGCCGTCATGAAAAAAAATGTCTATGACCTTTCTCTGCAATAACAATATATGCTAACACTTGAATTTTGTTATAAAATGGACATTTCAGTGTCACTCTTACATTTCAGAGGAAGCATACTCAGGTGCTCGCATTCTGGTGCCTTCTTTCAAGCGGCAGCAGAATTCCTCATCAATTTGTACACCGGGATAAGGAGAGGCACCTGTGGAGAAGAGAATGGGGACTGTTATTAAGCTAGCTCCTGATGCGAATCACTGACCATTTCAAAGAGATTAATAAGAAGGCTTTTATTTAGAAGCAATTTTTATTTTGAGGCAATTTTGAAGAATGGATTTAGATAAGTGAAGAGAGCTGAAAAAGAAATGGTGGGACTTTCCAGTATGCTTACGAGGAAAACAAACAAATGATTGGTTTATAAAAGTATAAATACATTCAGACAAAACCTGCATAAATTAGTAACCCTACAAGAGTTGGGGCTGCAGCTGAATCCTAAAAATAGCAGTGCTTTTGGAGCAATATTTTTCTGTACTTGCTTGGAATATTTCACATAATATCCAATAACAATAAATGGCACAGAAAAAGGTTAATCCTAGAGCATACTATGATTAATTCAGTCTAACACACAATGACCCATCACTAACAGTCACAAACTACATCCAAACAACAAAGGCTAGAAATCCACCACACAAAGATAAAACCACACAACCACAACCCAAGTGGATTTGGGTCTAATGCAAACATTTGTTCTTTAAACATTATTAGGTTCCAAAAAAAATGCTTCAGCTGGTCTTGTGAAGATGAACAAAAATTCAAAACAAACCAGATGTGCAGTCCTTGGTGAGTTCATTTTCCATCCATCCATCCATCCATTTTCTATAACGCTTAGCCTACAGGGTTATGAGGAACCTGGAGCCTATCCCAGGGAACATGGGGCACAAGGCGGGGTACACCCTAGATGGGGTGCCAATTCATCACAGGGCAAAATCACATACCACCGACACTTTGGACAAACCAATCAGCCTACCATGCATGTCTTTGGACTGGGGGAGGAAACCAGAGTACCCAGAGGAAACCCCCACAGCATGGGGAGAACATGCAAACTCCGCACATACAGGGCCATGACAAGAATCAAACCCTTGAGGTGTGAAACTCAGATGAAACTTGCTTATGTGCAATGAAAAATTTTTATTTATACCTGACAGGACAATGACTTATTTTTTATACAAAAGCAATCATTTACGAGTAGTAGAGAGTTACTGTCCAACAGTTCTGGATAACTCATGGTTTCCACTACGCATCCTTGACCAAGGACACGAGGAAACGAAACACATGGTGAAATACTTTTCTCTTTGAAAGTGAAAGATCTCCTGTGTGTATACAATGAATACTGTATTGGCAAAATTTCGAAATAAAATAGCAGCAAAATCAAATCCAACAAGTGAAGTCACTATTCATTTGTTTTCTTCTAAGATAATTAATTGCTGTAAACAACCATGTTCTTTGAACTGTACTGTGAATTTGAAAGTGCATGCAACAGTTTTGGTTGCTGCATAATCCAGTAACACTACAATATTAACTCAAGATGTCCTGTTATAAGCCATGCGAGAAAACACAATAAGAGTGTAGATTAAGTTAGCATCTCTTACAGAAAAGATACACATTTTTCTCATGGTCATTTGTCACATTTAATCACATGAGGCCATGTGGTTTGTTTTTCACAAGAGATCATATGTTATTCACGTGATGCCATGTGTTTTATACAATTCACATGGGCATTTTACAGTTAGTATGTATGTGCTGGGTGGTTGTTAGTAAAGGTGACTGTGACTTACACCCACCAGTGGCAGGACTGATATTTACCCAGAGAGAAGATCTCCCACATTAGCACACCAAAGGACCAAACATCACTCTGTGTAGTATAGATCTTGTCAAATATGGCCTCTGGTGCCATCCACTTAAGAGGAAGTCTGGCCTGTGGAAATAGTGGCAGATTAGCCCAAGTGTTCAGCCAGACCCCTAATTCACCTGTGTGAACTGTAGTCATGCAAACACACTGTTCAGCAAACAAACAAACTGTAAAACAGTGCAAATCTGCTTAAATACAAAATCAGCATGACGTCTGTGACCACACTCGACCACAAGCAAACATTCTCTGAACAGAATAATATTGTCAAGGGCTAAAACATGACTGTGCGAATACCACCGACTCTTGGCATTAGCAAAATCACTGTACTTGTTCCAGACTGAGGCTGTTATTGTAGCTGTTCAACAAGTTAAGTGTTTTTTAATGATTTATACTGTATTAAAAAGGTGAACTGTAAAATGTGATCAGGGACATAGTCAAAATGTAAAAGGGCACACTTACATCTCCTTTACGGACGTAGTCTGGGTCCTTATACACGTCTCTGGCTAGTCCGAAATCGCATATCTTAACAACGTTGTTTTCGGACAATAGGATGTTCCGTGCCGCCAAATCACGGTGAATACACTGGGAGAAAAAAAAGCCAAAGGCTTGACTTATATAATATGTTTCAAATACATACATGCCAAACTTGAAGAGTGGAATTGTCTGGGTTAGAGAAGCCTATATTTCATGTTTTATCTACCATGTGGTGCATTGTCACTGGAAACACATGGAAGAAAGGTGTGATAATGTGAAAAAGATGAGGTGATTGTGCAGAATGTGAGGAGTAACCACAGTAACATGACGAGCTCCACAGTTCCCTCAAACAAAAACTAATCTCCATATTACATTTGTGAATTTGCCCCATTTGTGTTTGAGCACATCTGTGCATGTTTATATGTGTACAGTAAAGGGGACTGCATTGCAATGAAAAAGAAGAATTGAGGCAAACTGTTACTGGGCACAGCAGAAAACTTAAAAAATAGAAATTAAGCACTGAACCTCAGACACCAACCTGTTTGACTAGCAGGATTTGGAGTCATGAAATATCTGTACAACTTTGGGCAGCAATTTAATCAAGGACTTACTTTTCTTGAAGCTAAAAACTCCATGCCTTTGGCTACTTGAAAGCTGTAGCAGATTAAATCCTCTAGTGTCAACACTCTCTTATACAAGTCTTCAGACTCTGTGTGAAATAGTAAAACAAAAAAATCAGTAACAAATAAAAAAAAAAAAAACATCCATTTCCAACCACTGTAGAATCGTAAGACATGAAGTCTTCACAAGGCTTTCTCTACTCACTGATAATATGGAGAATATAAACATTTCCTCCTAAGCTAGTATGTTTGTCTTGAACTTTGAGTTGTTTTCCTCAGATGCTTCCTTGTGTTGTAAATATAGCTAAAAGATCTGGCACTTATTTTTAGATGTTGTTTAATATAGCTTGTCAGTGAACCTTGGGTGTGGCGTGGTGTTTTGTTTTGTTTGGTGGTTGGGGGTTGGGGGAGGTTGCTGGGGGAGCAAGACCCTTCCTCTGTTCTACCTGGATAAACAGTTTATCAATATCCAAAATAACAGGCAATGTGCGGAATGCCAGGAACACATTAGCTTGGGTATGAGGCAGGAAATGAAACAAACTAACTCTACGGACAGCGGGCGACAGTGGGTCGTGATAAATATAAGTTGTATTTATGTATCCCAGAGGAAGCATCCTATCAAATTGAAATGGACAAAAACAACCAGAGGAGTCTTTGGAGCAAGTAGGGTGGGGTGGAGGTGAGAGGGGTATGACTGTAGGAGGGGAAGGAAGACATTCAGCCACTACCTTCCTCTTCTTCCTCTGAGTCGCAGTAGCTCTTATCTTCAATGAAGCCTGAGCTGGCTGAGCTTCCCGTACTAGCCACACTCTCCAGTCGACGCTTGAGGAGCTCACTAAGTTCACACCCTGAACTTTGCAGCAGTGCTTTGCCATCCTGAGACTGATCAGAGAAATACACACTATTGGTCAAAAGTTTGGAGACACTTGACTGAAATGTTTCTCATGATCTTAAAAATCTTTTGCTCTGAAGGTGTATGATTAAATGTTTTAAATTGGTGCAATCTTGCCAACACATTAATTTCTTTCATTAGAAAACTAACATTTTATTTACAAAAAAATCTTTCATTAAATGGACGACTCTGAGCGAAATATTCAGAAAAGCAGCCAATAAGTGTCCAGCGTTGGGTGGGAACTAGTTTAATACTGTTTAAAAAGCATCTCAGGGGGATTCCTCAAGAAATTGGTTGAGAAAATGCCAAGAATACATTTCTGGAAATTCTAGGCAAAAAAGTGTCTACTTTGAAGATGCTAATATACTAAATTATTTGTATTTATTTTGGATTTTTTATGTCAACATAATTCCTATAGTTCCATTTGTGATACTCCCGAGTTTTGATGACTTTATTATTATTCTAAAATGTGTATGTGTGTGTGTGTGTGTGTGTGTGTGTGTGTGTGTGTGTGTGAGGGGGGTGTTAAATAAAGTATATGTGTCTAAACTTTTGACCGGTAGTGTACATCAGTAAGCATAAAAGACACGGTGTTATTCATTCATCAAAGCACATCTTATACTTACTTTATAAACCACAAAGTCTCCTCTCTTGCTCCTCAAATAATTAGAAAGGTTGCCATACTTGCAGTACTCCACAATGATCATCAGTGGGCCTGAAACAAGCAGAGAACAGTACATAATGTAGATGTTTTAAGCTCGCTCTAACAAACAGTCCAAATTAGGGCCGGAGTATTAGTCCCTACATTCTCACCTCCTTGCTTAGTGCAGGCTCCCAGTAGATTGACAACATTGAGATGGTGGCCAATATGAATCAGTATCTTCAGTTCAGACATAAGAGCTCTGCATTCACTGTTTGTAGCTCCTCCTATTGTACATGATACAAAAGTATACAGGAGAAGAAGGAAAAATGGATTATCAGTGAAGTCTTACTTGGCCAATAAACATCTTTCTGATTTTGAGTATAATAAAATTGACAAATTTTTCCTTTGCATCTACCTTATCAGATTTGTTGTAAGGATAATATGTAAACACAAAGATAATATGAGCAAGATGTTTCACAAAATGATTAGATTCACTGTTGTGGAAACACTGACATTGCATTTCAAAATACATAGGACTTTTTAGAACATGTACTGCTTTTCATTAGAAACTGACCTAGGGTGCAGAGCACATGATCCGGACAGCTTCTCTCTCCCGATGATTAATGCTTAAGGAGGACTGATAATGTGACACCAGAGGGATAATGCTTTTAGAGTGATTTATCATCACACAACTCCACCACTGGAGAAGAACTTATTGCTTTTCAAAGCAGCCGATATTCTCCACAAACTGTTGTCAATGTAGTAAAAGGAGGTAGGATATTTTGACCAAGACAGCCTCAAGTGCTGCTGTCCCAATTAACATTATAAATATTTGTTTTTATCTTCATTCTTTATGTAAATCTTTAGTGATATGTTTAGAAAATTATATGTCAAGCCAGTAATGCTGAAGGTGTGGTCTGGTTGTGTGCTTTCACTGGGTTGAGTACACGCGAGATTTTTTTTTTTGTTCCAAAAAAGCAATAAAGATGCATTCATAAATCCAAAAAGGGGATCTGCTTGAAGTTATTTAATGAAAGTGTACATGAATAGTTGCACATACATCACAATTAGACCTGACATTTTTTAACCTGTGTCAAAGTTTCATATCTGCACGCTATCCTTCTTAACAGCCGTGTCCTCAGATGCAAACCCTACATACAAACCCTCCAACATAGTTGCTAATTATCTCTGCATCTATACTGTGATGTGAAAGGTTTTGTGTAAGAGCAAAATCATCCAGCTGTGAAAGGTTCCTGCTTTGAATGTAAATCTAATTCAAAGAATAAATATCTGGAGAAAAGGTTGCTCTCATTGTGGTACACAAATTCATTAGAAAGAGATTACAAGATAATGCAAGCGTTCAAACAAAATCTGATCTGGGCATCTGATAATAAAGTTTGAAGTTTGGTTTAAAAATTCAGGACCAAATCAGTGATTTGTCATTAACTTACCTTTCAGCATTTTAACAGCAACTGTTTTGCATGTGGAGAGCTTGTCTATGCCGAATGCAGAAGCCTCTACAACTTTTCCAAAAGCACCATGGCCGAGAGTTTTACCTATATAACAGAGAGAGAGAGAAAGAGAGAGAGAGAGAGAGGGGGGGGGGGGGGGGGAAGAGAGAGAGTTTGTCGGTTTACTTTGTCCTACCTCGAGGATCATAAATCAGACTGCTTGTCCTGTCAGTAAAGATATGGGCCTGTAATTAAAACAATCTGCAGCGCTTGGGACCACTTTTGTAGCTCTCCACAGGGAATTTATGGGGTACTAAAGAACCTATGACAAACATTGGTCACTAAGAAATAATAGTACAACCCTTTTGTCCAAAAAGTCAAACATCATGTATGTATATTGGCTCATTTAGATTGACTCACTTATTCCTGCGGAATCAGTAGGTGTTTTTATGTTAGAACCAATGCATGAATAAAACTGACCTAGTCGGAGACGGTCTCTAGGGAACTCCCATTTGCTGCTGTCATAAGGTAAACGATCCCACTGTTCATTAAGAGGCATCTGGTCAGGATCCATGATGATGGACAGGTAGCCCGTCTTTAGATCTGCAGAACTTGGCTAAATTGAAATAGAGGTATACATTTTATATTCCTTTAGGGTTTCATTGAACAATTATCATAATGAGAAGAGAGCACAAATATCATTGTGTTATGTATGCATTTCTGTTATATAGCAATATTACAAAACTGCTTACTGAGTTAAATTTTAAAAAATGCTGATTAAATGTATTCCATTATGGGAAATGTACAAATTTGCAGTCTGTAGATAGTCTTAGAAATTCACAGTTTTCAAAACTTATTATAATAAAGGCAAAGCAGTGGTTTTCGAACAATTTAAAGCCTTACTGTACTGGTTACCTTTCTAAGCTTGCGTATGAAGAGAATGAGCATGATCCAAAGGAAGGTGGCAGCAGCTCCCGTGCACACAAGGATGATCACCTCGATATTTGGCTTGCCTTCATCGCCTGAAGTTACACAAAAGCACATACCAATGGTTAAGATTCTATTTGTAAGCCAGCTCCCTGAGGCGCTTTGTGACTTTGTTTACTTTATTGTCATTTTGTTTTATTTTATTTTGTATACAACTTGGACATGCAGGCACATGGCATTGTTCATACACTGTTTATTTATGGAAAGCACACTTGCTGATTTATTGCATAGTACATGCTCTGTGATCAATTACAAAAAAATTCAACAGTCAGCATACTGCATAAGCCATTAGGAATTTCTTTTTCCAAAAGGCATGAAACAAACAATAAAGCTACCAAAGCACATTCCTTGCTCTAGTTGGATTTAGATAACTCAATGCAGACACACAGAAATATCCCAAATTCATTGACTTGATTACACCACACAGCTTTTTGCACTAAGAAAACAGAAGAGAATGTTAGTGACTGCCTGTGGGATCATTTGCATGGAAGAAGCTGTGTTGTGCCGTACTGGGCACCATAACTGGTAATTTGTCTTCCATTATAGTGTTTCAAGTTTCAAGCCCTTTGCTACTTTAAGAAGCTGTACTACCATCATTAGTGAAGCTCCTTGCTGATAGCACAGAGGTCAGCTCCCAAGTGAGGGACCCTCTCTGCAACCCCTATCATTTAAAAAAATGCCTTGGAATTTGTATGGCATTCCCAGAAACCTCAGACTCCATCTCATGGGATAACTTAAATATTAAAGTTTGGCTAAAGTTCTTTATCTTATTCACATGAATACATGGGATTATAGAGAGAAGCACAAATGGGATTTCAGTTCATCGCGGATTGTGATGTTGGCATAAAACTAGTAATAAGAACTTGCACTTTGGCACCGACTAACTTGAAGTACCAGGTCCATTATGCAATTACATTGTATTGAGTACTGGTTATAGGAAATGAGAAGTAGCTGACTGTCAGCTGACTGGTACTCACCCAGTACAGTTATGACTGCACTAGAGGTTGCCAGACCTTTTGCATTACTGGCCTGACACTCATACAAGCCCTCATCCTCTTTCTTCACCCTTTGGATGATCAGGATCCCATTGTCCTTCAGAGTAATTCCTGCAGGCATTTTTAAATTACTTTAAACAGTCAGTGTATTATGCTTCTTCTGTAATTTCGATGAAAACTATTTTTACTACAATGTATTACTTACTACAGTACTTCAGGTCATTTGATGTGTGTTCGCACATAAATGTATCGATTAAATCATGAATTACTACATTGATCAATTTGAAATTTGAAAAAATAGATTTGTGTATTTTGAATGTGATGAAACAATGTGACATTTAAGCAGACTTAAACAGTAGTTCATCTTTACCTGGTCCTTCTGTGATTGGAATCTTGTCCTTGTACCATGTAATAAATGGAGGTGGCACACCATGGGCCAGACATGCTAGGGTCAGAGTGCTGCTGCTGTTCACATCCTGACTGGTCAAGTTCTGTATCAACCAGGGAACACTCTTCTCTGTACAAATAGTTAGACAGTAAACAAACTTGAATAAGATTGATAAATCTATTTTCAGAGTGTAGCAAGCACATCACATTCAAAATGTTTAAGCTTCATATGGATTTGTGACAGAATTAGCTTTATATCAGAAATGGGAAATGCCACAACTTCATAATAGGATATATGAATACATGAAAATATGGAAACAGATAATAAATATACTCATGGCTTGATAAAAGTAACTCACCATCAATGATTAAGTTAGACGTTGTATTGACCTCAGTTTTCGTGTTGAGGTTGGTTGCTCTGCACACATAGTCATTTGTGTGGTTTCTAGAAACATTCTTCAGTCTGAGTGATAGGGAGACAGAATAAGGACTGATCTGGATGGAGCTGTCACCCTGAACCAGGTGACCCTGTGAATCATGCCAGCTCAGCCTATCATAGAGGAACCGTGTGCCCTGGCAAATCAGCGTGACATCATCTCCTTCAGTAGCTGTCAAGGGTTTGACCTCAAAAGACTGGGGGTGGTCTGGAACACAACAACAAAGGAATATTGGATTTGGAAATTGTATTTTGGGAACAAAGACCAACATTAATTTTCCCACAGAATTTTAATTCCCTGATAATAAAGTATATGACAATATTCACATTACAAATACAATCCTAGAAGTGATCTTCAGACCCGGTCATACTCTGTCCCACACTACAGCACACAAAGCTGCATATCGCGGTCATGGAATGTCAAATGTGCAGTTATTTCCTGTTTCATCACTACTAATTGGAAGCAGATTGTTGGCGGAAGGCAACAGAGATGGCCGACCTGAAGCAGCTACAATAGGAACCAGGCTGAAGCCAGGCCTCAGGGGAGCTGGAACACGCTTGTTTATTCCCAGTGCTGGAGAGCGTCTCGAGTTCCGTAAGAGAACACAGCTGTTATTACAATTCGGTCCTTCTCACCAGCATTCCTGTGGTCAGGGTCATCCCCACCTTGGCACAGCACATTCCCTAGGCCATTATATTCTCCTCTGGTCCCCTATAGCCTGCCAACGCTTTTAATTCACTAATTTCAGAAACTGCTTCAACTTGTACCCTTTCTATTTTAGTGCTCTAACTCCATCTGCCTGATCTCTGTCTGTAATATCATATACTTAATTCTTCCTCATTGTTCTAATCTAGTGTGCACAGCTAACGCATGCTCAATTACATGGCCCTCCTGTTCAGTTCAAGAACATTTGAACCTGTTAAGCTGTCTACAATAGTGACAGTCACAATTAGGCAAAGCAATCAGGAATGGTGCACAATTAAGCCCCCCACCCCACCTCCTAATTATATATAATTGAAATTGCCATATTTTACAGTGTGCTTAACCATAAAACAAAAACCAGCAGGGACCAGTTTGAAAAAAATCTGTTGTTTCTAAAAAGCCACATTACATCTAGATAAGTCACTTACCATTCACATAGAAATGAGTCATCATTGTCCTCTCTCCAATCTCATTGCTGGCTTTGCAAGTATAAACTCCTGACACGTTAGCTATCACAACCAGGGAACTTATTATCTGTGAACAATACAGCACATTTTTGGAATATAACTGTTTCAACTACTGTTTCAGTACTCAAATCACTGCAAGTAATCATAGGGTGACATGGTGGTACAGTGGTGCCTCATTGCTGCCTCATAGCTCCAGGGTCCTGGGTTTGATGCTGGGCTTGAGTTACTGTCTGTGTGGAGCTTCACTGAATGAATGAGTCACTACATGCACAGTAAAAGTACCTGTTTGTTTTGTTCAAATAAAGTTTTGGAGCCTAAACTATTGGAGAACAGAAAGAGTGCCTGGGTCGCATGTAATTTGTACAGTGTCTCCACACAAATGGAAGCAATTTTATTAGACATAACAGTAAGCTCAGTTGTTGGCAAAGGAGCGGAGTCAAGCACTCCCATAAAAAGTACAGCCATCTGTATGCTGTATGCAAATGTATGCTGTCTCAGCATGTCTCAATATAAATGTCTTAGTGTTCCCAGACTGTACCCAAGGTTGATTACACCTGACATATAGGGTCTTTGCAAACAAGTAGATAGAAACAAGTCAAATTTGTATTTTTGCAAGTTCATCATGAACAAAGTAGGGAACTTGATTTCAGGTCAAGCACTAAGGATTTCTGCTGTGTTGTTTTGGCTCTGAGCTGCAGTAACATAAATGACCTATGAAATTTTGAGGAAATCACCAATTTATCTCTGACAAAATACACCTGTTTACCAGGTGAAACTACTCTTAGTATGTGGTATTGTATTACAGCAAAATGTCATATTCCATGGTACCTGAGGCTTCATTTAAAAATATATACCCAAAGGATTGAATCCCCAATGATTTAGCCAGACATTCTGACTAACCCCCTCACTCTTGGACACAAACCCTGCTCTTTTCTCTCTACCTTGCAGTTCCAACACATTTTGAAGCAGAAACCTACTAGTATGTTGTTTAAAGCTAAGGAATTTAGGTGATGCATCAAAAAAGTATTCACTCTCAATCAAATCTTAATTTTTTTATTTGACCTTGTTATCATTAAACACCAGGTCATGCCCCTATAAAACATGGTCTTTTCATTTACATGAGCTAGTAAATATGCCTTACATATAAATTGTGTGTGGCATACTGTAACTCTCTCTCAGAGGGCATGACATGTTGTGAGGTTATAGCGCTTCATTGGAAAGCAGAAAAATGATCTTACATCTTTAGTGCATGTAGGCTTGAGCCTCACAATTACAGTGATATGTGGGTTTCTCAAGTCCATTAATTTTGCATTCAGTGTAACATGCGTTGAGTTTTACAACACTTACCATTTGCTTTGGATTAAATTTTTGACCCAAATTATTACAACAGTATTGAGTCAACCATAGATCAAGTTTGGAGGAATACTATATAGGTCAAGCATAGAGGAATCTAATATATTAAAGCCTGTCATCAAGTTTAACGTCACAATTTTGGTAACAAGGTTCAATGGGATGTTGCTCTTATGGGATGTCTGCCATTTCAGTGTATAGTGTCAATATAACCAAGACAGCAATCTACACATAGTGAGGAAGAGTGTAATACTTTGCTTGATGCATCTGTTGTATACTGATTTGCCTACTTTACTTTCAGTTCAGCTCCTCTTAGCTTCCTTTTGATTGAGGAGTAAATGCATGTATAGGTAACACTTTACAATAACAGTACATGAATAATCGTGCATTAATACCTGAATTTATACTTACTTAATATTGGACTAATGATGAGTTAAGGCATGTACTAATCACAAACTAATGAAGCGCGAACCTTAACTATGACATGAGTCTTATGAATTCATGCATGAATAACAATTACATTAAGTACATGGTGGTACATGTGTGTTAGTTAATGTTTTAATTAACATGTAGGGGCGTGTTTGATTCAGTTTACCCCTACCTGTTACTTCATACATGTACTAACATGTAATTAAGGTGGTTGTTATTCATGCATGAATTCATAAGACTCACATTGTAGTGAGTCTTAAGGTTAGCTCTTCATTCGTTCTTGATTAGTACATGCCTTAACTCATCATTAGTTCATATTTAAGTAAGTATCAATTCAGGTATTAGCGCATGATTGTTTATGTACTGTTACTGTAAAGCGTTAGCCATGTATAAAACATCTTCCTGAAACCTTTCAGAAACATTTTTAAAACGATGTACAAAAATATATTTGGAAATATTTAGTTTATTTATATTTAATTAATAAAATTAATATTTTGTTTATTTATAATATTTTGTTTATTTATCTTGTTTATTTATCTTGTTTATTTATCTGTTTATTTATCTTATTTATCTGTTTATTCTTCTTGTTTATTCTATGTACGGAACAAAAAAAAGCCCGGAACAAAAAAAGGAGTGGCTCTTAATTTCATTGTACATGTGTATAGTGACAATAAAAGGCATGCATTCATTCAAAAATATATTTTGAAGGCTTTTTTTGTAATCAGCATACAATACATACCTTGTTTCTGCCATTTATCTCCTTAAGCTCATTGGACACATCCATAATCACGTTTGCTGGATGTGAATATTTGGTACTGTTTTTGACAGTTATTGGATCCCTATATAATTTGCACCTATAAGACATAGGGTAAAAGAATTTCTGCAATTAGAAAATGCCCATTTTAATAAAAGACAGAATCAAAGGATATGTTTGAATGAGGCTTGTTCTATGCAGGCAGTAGAAATAACATATTACATATGTGCAATTTTTGGCAAATAAAATGTGTGAAATGTGCATGCAATGTGTGAAATCTGCTTTGGAAATCAGATTTGGCTAAAAATAATACAAATTCTGAGAATTGAGTCACAACGAGTACTTCCAGAAGTATGCATACAAGAACAGAAGTTCCTTTTAGTCATAAAGTTTTAAAGAGGATATGCTGAGAAATAGCCAGAAAATAACATTTGCTAGCGCTAATAAAAAATAATTTGTTTAATTAATGCCACTTAAGATTATATGCCTTTCAAGACCACCCACAAATGTCTCATTGTTTTTTTTTATGATTTACTGTGTTGAAGGCAACAAAAGGTTATGCGATATCCTTCTGAGGAAAATAACAATGGGATTAATGTGCGTGGAGGCCAAAGAGGAAGCAGTAGCATGACAGAATGGGCTGAGGCATGCGTCACCACTTAAAGGAAACGCCCCCACTTTCTGGCTGACTAAGATAAGGCTGACCCAGACTGAAACTTTTGATAACTTTTGCTTACCCGATCAAATCACCTACCACTATACAAATGAGCACTGGTGATCAACTCACTTCATAGTGAATATCTTTGACTATAATCATTAACACAACAACCCTCATTAACACAACAATACATCATATCAAAGTCAGAATCACTTTGATATGATGTATTTGAATTCTGTGATTATTGTGGTTTCACTTTCCTTCTGCTGAAGCTAGTCATTCAGTGCGTTTATATGGACAACAATAATCCACTATTAACCCGATTAAGACAATACTGTGATTAAGGGACTATCATGTAAACAGCAATTTTTAATTACCTTAATCTGATTAAGGTCCTACTCGAAGTAAACACTAATCGAATTAAGACATGTGGAGTACTCTTGTTTTAGTCGCATTATCGACATGTATTAGACATGTAAACACCTTAATCACATTATGATGTGAGAGTTTTCACCACATTTTGCGACAGGACACGATCACACACGGTAGTGCTCAACATTTTACAGCGAACAAGAGAGTACGGCTGCGTCCCAAACCGCATATTTGCCTACTATAGGCCTGTAGTGGGTAAAAATACATGTATCTCAGCTACTATATAGGCGGTAAGTACACGGTTTGGGATGCAGCCCACGGCTTCAAGCAGTTGTCTATTTTCACGTACAGCATGACAAATAATTAACAGCACTTAAAGAGTACGTAAAAAAATTTAATAAAAACACCCAAAACTGTATACGGTACCATAACGAAGACAAACTGTATGTTGATACGTGAAACTCTGGAGGGATGTCGGACGGCGTGGCGCGGTGACATAATGACGTGCCGTTAATCTAATTATGTTCTATAACATGTAAAAGGGGGTACATGAAAGGAATATTCTAAAAGCGACTCATGTAAACACCTTAATCACATTATTATCTTACTCAGAGTAAGGTCAATAATTAGATTATTGCTGTCCATGTAAACATAGTCATTGTTTTAATAAAAAGAGGAAGGGACCTGCTGAAATCACATGTTAACACACAAGTAATATTTCCATTGTCACAGCTGATTATCTTTAAACTGCAGAAATTGAGTACTTTGACATTAATGATTCATCTGTGAACCAAATTTGCCAAACAGCATTATTGAACCAATGATCACTTAACTAACAGCAGTCCTAATTGCATAGTGTTTGTCATGCAAGATAATTTGAGCTTTTATTGTGAATGCTCCAAAATTTATTACCCTTACCATTTCCACCATTTATCATTTATATTTGCCTGATTTTACAACCATGCTCTTTTGCTGGTGCTCACTATATATTCTGGGTGCACTGACAGCACTCAACATTTTTTGCAGTTTCACTAACACATTGGTCTTTAAACCTGCGAATACCAGATTGAAGCACAAGCTGAGCACTGGGATTTGCAAGATACATATCCAGTTTGTCTACAGATAGCTAATTGCTCCAAAGCTATAGGAAAAGGAGGAATTGTGGAACATTCTGATCATTCTAGACATTTGCTAAATGTAGCTGACTTCTTCTCATGTCTTGCAATACCAGCTTACCGTGTGAGCTTTTGATCAGGGTCACAGGGCTGCCACAACCATGTGATATTGGGCTTTGGGAATCCAAAGACAGTACAGGTAAGCTGGTGCTCCTGGCCTAGCCTGTAAGTCTGGGTGCCTACAGGAGCCACCTCTTCTTCAAATATTCTGGGTTTCACTGTGGACCCACACATAATTTGGGTCTTTAAAAAAATGAAGATGGAGGCAAAAAGGTTCATAGAAAGAGAGTATGAAGTGAAAAGAACAAGGAAGCTAGAGGAGCATGAGCAGCCTAAGAGTAAATAGTAGACAAGAAGGGCTGAGGGATCACCACTCAAAGGAAAGGCACCCCCTTTCTGGCTGACTGAGATAAAGCCCACTGTGAGACCTCACTGTCTGATAACTTTTCAACTGTATGATTATGAAAGACCCAAATGACCTACCATAACACACACAAGCCCTGGTGATCAACTCAGTTAATACTGCACATCTCTGACCGTAATCGTTAACACAGCAACCCTGCAGTCAGCATCATGTCTTTAATATGATGTATTGGGATTCTGTGGATATGTGTTTTTTTGTTTGTTTGTTTGTTTGTTTTTTTGCTGAGGCTAGTCATTTCAATTGATGTTTTAATGTGAAGAGGAGTGTTTTTGATATTTCTCTCCAACATTGACGATTACTCTGATGTATGTGCTGACCTACTGAAATCAGACCTTGTTACAGGCAATGGTAGATGTGCAAGATAATTTGAGCTTTTATTGTGAATACTTCAAAAACTCTTTTCCTTACCATTTCCACACTATAACCCGCTTGCCATTTATATTTGCCTGATTATGTAATGTGTATGAAGCCAGTGACTGATGCAATGTTACAAATGTTTATATGCAGCAGAAGACGAGCCTCAACCTTAAATGTATTGATTATCAAATTCTCATGTAGCAAAATTATGAAAATATGCAAACACTTTTCTTTTCTCTGGGATCTTACAAGACTAATTTGAACATTATGCTCTTAATCACATCAAAGCTTTATCTATGTCCATAAGCCCAAGGAGAACTTGTACATCAATTATATAAATGTACTAAACTTTCATTATTGCAGTGGTATTGCAAATTACCCTTTCTGTTAAATATATGCTGAATATAGCTTTCTTTATTCAGTAGTTTGTTTTAAATGATAGTCATATGCAATTTTTTTTAACACGTTGCAATTAATCTGTAGGGTATGATAAGTTCAATGCGAGCAGGAAGGACTGTTGGATGTGTGCAGTGCAATGTGTAGTGCTGTAAGTTCCTTTCTATGTTTAGTGCAATAAGTCCGTTTCAAAAGCTACTAATGAACTCCAGGTGCATTCACTATGTCAATCTAGTTCACAGAAAAACAACCGAGACATTTCACCCATAGAAAACTAATAGGGCTAGGATAAGACTGAAGAAAAAATCTAGTATTTGCGTCTGTTGCCTTACTATTGACCAAAAGTGTGTAGCTGATGGTAGCAGAGCCCTAGGTTTTCCTTGTTTATCACCCATCTGTGGAACACAGGATTTCTGTACATTCTGTCCCTGTATCCCAAGGCTGTGGTTTTGGGTTAAGCTTCCTGCAGTACCTGGACAGCACCTTCTAGACTCAAGAAAAATATCACAGGTAGACAGTAGGTTCCCTTACCTTTGACAAAAAGTGTGTAGCTGATGTTCCTGTGAAGTCCATTCTTCTGGTTGGATAAAGTAATGGTAAAGACCCCTGCATCTTTTTCTTTCACCTCCTTAATGATGAGGTCATAGCCCTTTACCTTACAGCATAATGAGGCATTGATGGGGTTTCCATCCTTGTACCTGTGAAAATTACAGGAATATACAGAGAATCTCTACACTTATTTCGATTATTAGAGATTACAGTTATATTGTTAGGAAACTATTTTATGAACCTACCACACTATTTTGTCTGGTGCAGGCAGAGCATTGACCTGTGGTTTGAAGTCCCACCTTTTACCTTCTTCAACAGTGACAACAGTATGTGTTCCAGGGGTCACATTGAGGAACGGATGCTCTACAAAGGATAACAAAAAAAATCTCTCATGTTCTAAAACAATAAAAATAAATTAATAGTACAGAAATCTATCCATTGCATACTCACCATGTACAATGACCTTGATTGAAGCATGCTTCTTAGCGCCATCTAATGTTGCTGTGCAATTGTAAATCCCATTGTCTTTCAGAGTCACATTGGGTATATTAAGTTCGCTGTTCATTACAATGATTCTGTCGGGGTCACTCCTGCTTACATGAGGTCTACGAGTCCAATTGATCTGCCATATAGAGAAGAAATTCATTTGTGATCATTACTGTTGTTATTGATACCCTAACCTAGTAAATTTCTATTTAACAAAAATCAAACTCAATATTATATGCAAGACCTAGGGAGATCCTACAAACTTACAGGGTTGTTTGGGAATTCCCAATCAAATGTAATCCTGCCATTGAATGTGGTGTCTGCTGAGCAGGTGAGGTTCAGTGTGTTTCCAACCAGGACTCTTGGATGTTCAGGAGCAATGCGTACATTATTCAGAACATTGGCTACACACAAGACAAAAAAAGTCATCACATGAATGTATACTATTACACATTAAACGTCACAAACATAGACATTGGCTCAATAATTTAATTCGACTACTGTATATTTGAGGACAATAATATTTAAAAAAGCACTCACTACGACGTAAAAAGATGAAGCTTGATGTGACCTCTGTTCCATCCACACTGGTGATACATTTGATTATGTCGTAGTACTTATAGGGACCCAGTGGAATCCTAAAACCCTCTTTTGGGTCCCATGACATGCGTGCTTTGACAGTGTGTTTCATGGGAGGAATCTGAAAAGAAAAGATCAGTCTTGAGGTCGTCCATCTATTCTTTCTCTATGTGATCGAGTTATTTTCAACTTAAAACTGATACATATTAAGGGCTATGTGGTAAAATGTAAGTATGTAGTAAGGCATAAAACATCATTTCTTTTTTTTTGTTACATGTCTTTTGCTCTATCATGCTTAGAAATAGAGGAAAGGAAGGAAATGGGTAGGATGAATGCCTCAAATATTCCAGCAGTAGGAAGGTTACACAACAATCTGTAACATCTAACTGAAAAGTATGTGTCCATGACAAAGCAACATTCGGGTACAGCTTAACAGCTTAAGAGACATTATGCACACACTGGAAAATGCATCATGATTTGAGTTCATCAACCTTCTTGACTTCGCTTGGCCAGCTGTTTTCCCTACCTAATGCATATTGCATGACAATCATGTATAAAATGGTGGTTGTATTTATAGTCAGTGTCTTCCAGTCTGGATGAAAAAAGTACAACAAATTTCCTCTTCTTAAAGGAAGTAGACCGGGTGGCTCCACAAACCGTCTCAAGCTTCCCTTCCCCTCTGCCAATGTATCTGTATCTTGTATCCAAATGCTTCAGGAAATGGTTGAAGTATGTGAGAATCTGGAGGATGCTTACAGTCCCATACGTCCTTCAATGCCTCATAGTAATAAACACATTGACCACTGTCTATATTGTTAAAAGAAAGTAGTCAGGAATACATAAGCTGCACAGAGTACTTACAGTATAACCACATAGTGCAATTAATGACACCCAAAACCTTATACTGGTTCATGATGGCATGATAAAACTTGTTATAAAGTATTAATATGGCTTCACAATGCCATATTAGTATGGCTTCACAATGCATGAAATACCAAAGTAACAATACTCACTGTTTCCAAAGTAACATTTTGATTAGGAGATGTTGTCCTGCAAGGGATTGACAATTTTTTTTCCTCCCTGTATGCAAACAGGATCTTCTCCTCGAAGGTCTCCAGGAATGGATGCTGATGATCTGTGCATAATATACAAGTGTGTAGTATAAATACAAAGTATGTATCATACAATCATTTTGATTTTATATGTATACAGTATCTCACAAAAGTGAGTACACCCCTCACATTTTTGTAAATATTTGATTATATCTTTTAAAGTGACAACACTGAAGAAGTGACATTTTGCTACAATGTAAAACAGTGAGTGTACAGCTTTTGTGTACTCACTTTTATTGCCAGCAGTTTAGACATTAATGGCTGTGTTGAGTTATTTTGAGGGGACAGCAAATTTGCATTGTTACACAAGCTGTATACTCACTACTTTACATTGTAGCAAAGTGTCATTTCCTCAGTGTTGTCACATGAAAAGATATAATCAAATATTTACCAGAATGTGAGGGGTGTACTCACTTTTGTGAGATACTGTGTATATATATATATATATATATATATATATATATATATATATATATATATACACACATAGTATGTTCTGAAAGAGTATTTGTACATTTTCAAAATTGTGTAAGTTAATTGTAAGATAAAAGGTTGTTAATGGGCAAAATCTAACAGGTTTTTGGTGCTTTAGGAAATGGGTCTATGTGATAGAATGTCTTGAGTGTGCCTTATGAACTTGGGCTAAAGATCAGAAGGCAAATTTGAATAAGAAATTTGGTAAAGCATCTGCCGAAATTGCTTTCACACATTGCTACTGTTAAACTGCCAAACAGAAGCCCAGGCAGGAAATAATAGTTAATGACCAGTGCTTCCAACACAATCACACTCCGTTTCCGTCTCCCAAGTCATCCAGCCCCGTACAATAATATCCTGTCTCTGCATCTTTGTCTCAATGTCCCTGAACAGCTGAGTTCTGGCTGCCTAATTTGATATAATAAATGTTTTTTCAGTTTGTGATCATAAATATGTTATTACAGAAAGTCCTCATTGCCAGGTTGGCTGAGTCATGTTTTTGTCAAAACCTCAGTGAAGTGCACAAAATAACAGTTACTAATATGGTGCTAGTATTTTCTGGCCTTGTAAATGCTGCACTTGTTGGACCATTTAGTTCTAAAGTTTTTTTTGTGTGTGTGTGTTTTTTTTTAGTTTGTTTCAAGCACTTATGCTGTGGAATGTACCAAAAAAAAAAACAGCATAAAAACGATAAACAGTTGCCTACACATCAGAGAAAAAAATATTATCTGTACATGTAGATTAAACCCATTTTCTTAATCCCAAAGGAACCCTTATAACATACAAATGTTCTCAAAATGGTCAACCCTATAATGATGTTGATAATACATGTTCATAGCATTAAAAGAGACATTTATGAGCACTAAACAGTAACCTTAACTCTAAACCTGGAAATGTTTATCATCCCAATTATGTCTTCTTTAGTCTGAGGTGTATTCCTGAAAAAGAAAAAGAAAATATCCACCAAACTGATCTAAAATTGATAGCTCACCTCTGACAAAAACATACGTTGAACTCTTCTGTTCGCTGGAATTGTTATGACTGCAAGTGTAGTATCCTGTGTCTGTGTACTTCAGGTTGTGTATCACCAGCTTGCTGCAATTTGGTGTTAGCTCACACGGTTCAACTTGGACCCCTTCAGAGCTTAGAGTCCTACTGGCAAGACTCCACTGCACTTGGGTAGACCCCCTAATCCAAAAATCAATAAAGACTATTAAGAATAGCATATAGGAAGACCCACAGATAACACACTAGGCCTAATTCACTGTTTTATCAGGAGTAATATCATCATAAGGTAATATTAGACGGTGTTTATATTCTGAAACTGAGATTTTCAAGTCTGTTCTTAAAGAGTACAGAGATGTTGTCACTCAAGCAACTCATTAAATGGTATAATTTCTGCAAAGCTCCAATACTGAAATGCTGAACCCACAGTACACTCTTGAGAAAAAAAGAAAAAAGAAAAGGTTAAAGCTAGAACCCCGTCCCTCTCGGTGAACCTAACAACAGAGTGTTTTTCTGTTACAGAGGGGTTTTGAAGCTAAGAACCGTTACCTATTGTGAAATAACAAAATTGTGGACTGGGAGGTTTTTACTTTCATGTAATATGCGCTCAAGCATGCTCGAGAATGAAACTCGTGGGAATCATTCATTTAAATCAGATATATATTTTTTATTATTATACTTAAGTATTATCTTGGCATAATTTATACTTTACTAGTATTACTGAAATTGAATACTTGTACTCTTCTTATTTACATTTCCAAGATTTTTTTTTTCTCCTTAGATTTTCATTTAGACCTTCAAAATAGTCTATGCAATGTCAAAGGTCTCTTCTTCTATCATCCAGCCAATGACTGTATGCTATACATCAATAGCATGGGCTCAGTTTAGTATCCAATAAAATTCATAACAATCATTGTAAAAAACAATCATCAATCATGCCAGTTTATCAGTGGCCATTACTTTCTCATGCTGCAGAATGGAGTTAGCACTATAGCTATCCATGAACATTTGAAGATGGATAAGCCACTGAACCACAGTGTGGAACATTAGGATAAGTGTCCCTGGTCCTTCCTCAGTAAAATTTTTCAATATACTGGGGTAAGCAAAGAGTCGTTTTTTTTATAAAATCTTTTTAAAAAATAAATAAAATTAAAGCATAATGAGATGTTTAATTAATTTGCTAAAATTATCTGGTTATATTTTACTACATTAACCTGTTTTCTTTGCTAATGTCAGGTTAGCCTAGCAAAGATTCCAGTAGCTAACATAATTGGCTAGGCAGCAAGCCAGATAAAAAGCAAAGCAGTTAAAAAGGTTCACATCTCTAAATGAGACCAATTATGAACTGATGTAGAAATGTCAGGGGCAGAATTCACACAACATACTGGCAATGACCTCCCTCTTAGGGGTGTAACCAAATACAAATACATTGTTGTTTAAACAGATAATGTATTTTAAACAGATATGAACAGGCCTAATGATTTTTTTTAAAGCTAGTATGAACGGGAGGTTTTTACTTTCATGCAATGTGGGCTCAAGCCAACTATACAAATAGAAGACACTATTCTGTACAAACACAAAAGAAATATGCTTTCATTTATAGACCCACCACTCCATGCAACCCGCACACTATGCACAGGCCAGCATGCTGGGTCTCCAAAATATAAGCATTTGATTCATTTTTACAATATTAATGTGTCGTTATTGTGCATGCCTTTTTGTTGTTCATAAATGAATGTTCCACTGTTATTAAAAGAAAATCTTTATGAAAGGGACCCCATCTAGACTAGCAGCAGCACTGCATCGTAGTAGATTCTGATAAGTATCCAGCAAACTTTTCTGATCTTTCTAGAATATAACAAAGTCAAAAACTCAAAGTAAATATAATAAAATATTACTAGACAGCAATTGTTGTTCCCTGATTTGGGAAAGACAAAATTAAATTTTCTGAAAGTCAGTTCCCTAGCTTACTCAATCATATTAAGTAGAAAGCTTGTCAGAAAATTCCATGAGGCATTTGGTTGAGACCAGTTATGAACTTGAGTGAAGTAGCTGCGGTTGAGGAACTTTACAAGTTCAGCAGCTGTTGAAAATAAGGTTATGTTCTGCAAAATGCTATTTGTCATGGTAATTTATGAATGACAAATGATTTAAATTCCCGACAGCACTGGGTTGTTGTTTTTTCATGTTTTACAGAATGTCAGGGGGTTCACATAAAATGGATCTTCCATCTAGACTTCCAAATTAAATACAAATACAGACAGAGATCCAAATAATTGGAGCACTAAACAGATAAAGATACAGACACAGATAATAGCATTGTGTTACATCAGTAGTCTAAAAGCATCAGCAGATGCATTTATACTGGATAGTCATACCATTGATTTTTCATCCATATAACTATTTAACGATCTAATGGTTTATTTTTAAGTGTGTGAAATCCTCTCTCAAGCATTCAGATAAGTCTGCCTTTCACATGAGAACATGCCTTTTCTTTCATGGTATGTTTGATGCTCTATGGGAACATACCATTGGTCTGACATACCAGTGGGCTTGCTTCAACTGAGAGGTCAAACAACTTTAGTCCCTCATAATGAGCCAGATAGAACGGACAAATCAGAGACGTTAAGAGAACATGCCCTTGTAGGGAACTGTCACACTCTGCATGCCCAGGATTGTTAGCATGCCTGACATGATTGGAACATGATGCAATTCTCCACAAATGTTCAATAAACATGCATGTTTCGTTTCACACTACTTCCACCTTTCAATAGGAATTAGAATTATTTATCCAAACGAGACCATATCGATTGGCTCATGGACTTACTGAATGTGTAACACCCTAGGCAGAAATACCACTCTTATCTGTTTTAATTTAAGTGCTGATGGTAAATTACGCTGAGATTTAAGAGCATTAGAAGTAAGCAGAGTCAGAACAAATGTTTCTGGACTCACGCCAACTATCCTTCTGCTGAAGTGAGCCTGATTATTCATCTCCTCTGAAGCAATACAAGACACAAAAGTGATATGTTTGGATGTATCATCATTATAATGACATATTTAATATGTCATGCAGACATGTTCAATAGTAGCAAAAGAAATAAGATTTGTAGCTTTGCAGGATGTGTCAGAGATGAAAATACACTACCTGCAGATGAGTACGAGGGATCCTCCAGCATGCTGCAGGTGTGTGTCGTTGGGAGGATGCAGCTGTGGGGTTAACACCATCCCTGCAGGAAGCACAACACAGCCAAGGCATTCAGTAACATTATGCCTCTACTACCAGCATTCTTACCACATAGAGCCATATTAAAGATGGAGATGAATGGAGACAGCTCAACAGCATTTTGATTCCATTAAGCATAATCTAATTAGGCTGTATTAACTGCAATATCTATCAAGTAAAATCATGCTGGCTGTATTACTGACCTCATTAGACTATATAGCTGAATATATTTTTGGTACAATTTATTCTGAAAGTCAGTGGATATTTTTCAAGATTGTCTCTGAGAAACCTCACTTGTGCCCTGTGGATGGGGCATTGCCATCCTGGAAGACTGCCATTAGGATACATTCCCATCAGGATAGAAATGTTTTATCACAGGATAAAGGTCAGAATAACTTTGTGTTGATTTGTGGACCCACAACTTGCTAGGAAAATCCCCCTACAACACATCAGAGCCAATAGGTTTGCCTTTAATTTATGACCCATCTGTGGAACACAGGATTTCTGCTGTACATTCTGTCCTAGTATCCCAAAGCTGTGGTTTTGGGATAAGCCTCATTCAGTCTCTGGATTCTATGCAGGACGGATATCAGACAAAATATCACAGGTAGACAGTAGGTTGTCTTACCTTTGACAGAAAATGTGCAACTTATGTTCCTGTGAAGCTGATTCTTCTGGCTGGAGAAAGCAAATGCAAAGACCCCTTCTTCCTTTTCTTTCACCTCCTTGATGATGTGGTCATAGCCCATTACCTCATAGCATAAAGAGGCGTTGATGGGGAAGCCATTCTTGTACCTGTGAAGTTTTGTTACAGGAAAATACAGAGATACTCTACTTCAATTATTCTGATTATTCATTGCATTCGGGATTACTGTTAGTTATAAAACAATTTTATGACCGTAAAACAACTCTTTTCTGGTGTATGCAGAGCATTGACCTGTGGTTTAACATCCCACCTTTTACTTTCTACAACAGTGTCATCCGTATGTGTTCCATGGGTCACAGTGAGGAACGGATGCTCTACAAATAATAACAACAACAAAAAATGTTTCATTTACTAAAACAATAGTAAAAGTAATGGGACAGAATTTATCCAACACATACTCACCATGTACAATGATCGTGACTGAAGCATGTTTCTTAGAGTCATCTAGTGTTGCTGTGCAGATGTAAATGCCACTGTCCTCCACAGTCACACTGGGTATAATTAGTTTGCTGCTCATGACAATGACCTCGTTAGGGTCACTCCTTCTCACGTTAGTGTTGTGAGTTCTACTGATCTGGCATACAGAGAAGCAATTCCTTTGTGGTCATTACTATTTTTATTAATACCCTAACCTAGTACATTTAAATTTTACCAATACAAACTCAATATTATATACAGTACTAAATGGCCAAAAGTATGTAGACACCTGAGTATTGAGCATCCCATTCCAAAACCATGGGTTTTAATATTGAGTTGTTTCTCCTTTCCTGTTATAACAGCCTCCTTTCTTCTGGGAACACTTGCCTGTAGATTTTGGAATGTGGCTATGAGCATTTGTGCCCATTCAGCCACAAGAGATTGGGCACTGATGTCGACTGAGAAGGCCTAGTGAGCAGCCATCGTTTCAGTTCATCCAAAAGGAAATTAGTACAGTTGAAATCAGGGCTCTGTGCAGGCCACTAAAAAGATTTCACTTTGTGCACAATGGCATTGTCATGCCAGGTTTGGGTGACTTAGTTCTGGTGTAAAAAAGTATTATTGCTGCACCATACAAAGACATTCTAGAGACAATTGTGTGCTTATAAAATGGTGGCATCCGTTTCCTTTCACTGGAACTAAGGCACCCAAAGCTGTTCCGGAATGACAATGCCCCTATGCACAAAGTGAGATCTTTATAAAGACATGGTTTGCCAAGGTTTGTGTGAAAGACCTTGGGTTCCATAGATGCCCATGTACTTTTGGCCATATTGTGTATGTAGGTCAAAAGAACTCAAGACCTCTTATATAAACAGAGACTGTTTTTCATGATGTATAAATAATTGCTTTTGATTTATGATTAAAAAAAACTTACTGGGCTGTTTTGGAATTGCCAATGAAATTGAATCCTGCCATTGAATGTGGTGTTTGCTGAACAGGTGAGTGTCAGGGTATCTCCAACCAAGACTTTCGAATGCTCAGGAGTGATCCGTACATTTTCCAGAACACTGCCTATACAGAACACAGTGTTGGGATCACATGAATGTATACTGTTACACATTAAACATTACAAACAGAAATGTTGACTCAATAACTGCTGTATTTGAACACCTTATATTTGATAACATGTTAAAAAGCACTTACTACGACGTAGTATGATGAAGCTTGTTTTGACTTGTTCGCCCTTCACACTGGTGGCACATGTGATTATGTCGTAGCTCTGATAAGGACCCAGTGGAATCCTAAAACCCACTTTTGGATCCCATGACACATGTGCTTTGGCAGAGTCGTTCATGCGGGGAAACTAAATTAAAAAAAAAAAAAAAGATCACTCGACGTAATCAACCAGTTCTTTTTCTATGAGAGTGAGTTAGGTTCAATTGAGAACCAATACATATAAATACAGTATAAGGGCAAATCACAATTAAGGTCTGTGGGACATTTTGGATGTGGTAAGACATAAAACATGTCTGGAGTATCATTTAACATCTTTTGTTTATTACTTTTCTTTTGTTCCATCATGATGTTAGAAAAAGAAGGAAGGAAGGAAATGGGTAGGATGAATGCCACAGATGTTCCAACGGCAGGAAGGTCACACAGCAATCTGTAACGTCTAACTGAGAAGTATTTGTCCATGGCAAAGCAGCACTGGGTAGAGCTTAATAGCTTAACAGTCAATATGCACACACTGGAAAATGCATCATGATTTGAATTCATCAACCTTCTTGACTTCGCTCGGCCAGCTGTTTTTCCCACCTATATTGCATGACAAACATGTATAAAATGGTGTATTTATAGTCGACGTCATCTATTGTGGATGGGAAAAGTCTACAACCACCTTCCTGTTCTTAAAGGAAGTAGACTGGGTGACTCCACAACCCTTCTCAAGCTTCCCTGCACCTCTGTCAGTGTATCTGTACACATCCAAATGCTACAGAAAATGTCTGAAGGATGTGAACCATGAAGATGCTTATAGTCTTATACTTCCTTCAATGCTTCATAGTAATAAACTCGTTGTAATAAACTGTCTGCAATGTTAAAATATGAACTGAAAGCAGTCAGGAGCACTCACAGTGCAACCACATATTGCAGTTAATGACACCCAAAGCCATCTTATATTCATTCAAGATGGCATAACAAAACTTCTTATAAAGACTTAATATATGGCTTCACAATGTGTGAAATAGCAAGCTGAAAAAATACTCACTGTTTCCAAAGTAACATCTTGTGTAGGAGATGTTGTCCTGCAAGGGATTTCCAGAATTGTTTCATGTGGGTGTGTATAAAGGATTTGTTCCCTGGAGGTCCCCAGGAATGGATGACGATGATCTGTGAATAAAATATACATATGTGATTATCTAAGTAGATGAGGCATCTGCTGAAATTTCTGTAACACAATGCTACTGTGACAGTCAATAAGACACTGGAAAAACAGGAGCCCATCAGGAAATAATAGTCAATGACCAGAGCTTCCAACACAATCACACTCTGCTTCCATCTCATCCAGCCCTGTACAAATACTATCCTGTCTCTGCATCTTTATTCTGTCTGCCTAATTTAATATAATAAATGTCTTTTCAGTGTGTGATCAGAAATATGTTATTACAAAAAGGCATTGCCAGATTGGCTGTTTCATGTTTTTGTTTAAACCTCAAAGAAGTACACAAAGGAGTCCACACTTTACATATTTCAAAGCACTGGAGAAATTCCACAATGGGTATCACATAGTCACTTACAGACTGAAAAAATATCAGGAACTAATATTGTCCTAGGATCTTCTGGCCTTATTAATGCTGCAATTGTTGGACAATTTAGTTTTAAAGATGTGACTTTTTTGTTATAAAGACTTTTAACAAAATTTATAGCAAAAAAAAAACAGCATAAAATAGATCAAAAATCGCCAACATGGGAGAAAAAGATTAAACACATTTTCTTAAAAAGGACTGAATCCAATGATGTTGCTAATCCATGCTCACAACAATAAAAGTGAAGTTTCGGGGGGCTCTGAACAGTTTCTAATCCTAGAAATGATGATTATCCCAATTATATCTTCTTTAGTCTCAAGTGTATTCCAGGAAAAAGTTAAATGACCTACAGTATCTAAAACCAATAACTCACCTTTGACAAAGACATATGTTGAACTCTTGTGTTTTCTGGAATTGTTATGACTGCAAGTGTAGTATCCTGTGTCTGTGTACTTCAGGTTGTGTATCACCAGCTTGCTGCAGTTTGTAGTTAGCTCACACTGTTCAACTAGGACCCCTTCAGAGCTCAGTTTCCTACTGGCAAGCTTCCAATGCAGCTGCGTAGACCCCCTAATCCAAAAATCAATAATGACTATTAAGAATAACATATAGGTACAGCCACAGATGACACACCTGGCCTAATTCGCTGTTTCAAATGTAGACTAATCATAAGAGGATATTAAATGTGCTTGTATTATGAAAACCTAAATTTTCAATTCTGTACACAAATAGACATTTAACAGTTCTGTTCATTTCTTTTAATTGTCTTTCCCATCTATATATCTATATTTAATGATATAATGGCTTATTTTGACATTTCAAATTTCTAATGCATTTTGATACGTCTCACTTTCACATGGGAACGTGGCTTTACTTGTATGGCATGTAATAGCAACACATTTTTCAAACAAGATCACATTAAACAGATCCCAGAAGAGCATCAAACATACCATGTCTGACATACCAGTGGGTTTGCCTCCAGACAGAGAGGTTAAACAAATTTAGTCCCTCATAACGAGCCAGATAGAATGGACAAATCAGAGACATTAAGAGAACATGCCCTTGTAGGGAAGCATCACATTCCACAGGCCTGAGGGGGGGTTAGCATTCCTGACATGATTGCAACATGATGCAAGTCTCCATAAATATTCAATAAATATGCATGTTTTATTTCACACTACTTCCATCTTCCTGTTCCAATAAGATTGATTTTAACAAATGAGACCATATCGATTGGCTCATGGAGTTACTGAATGTGTAACACCCTAAGCAGAAATACGACTCTTATCTGTTTTAATTTAAGTGCTGATGGTAAATTACGCTGAGATTTAAGAGCATTAGAAGTAAGCAGAGTCAGAACAAATGTTTCTGGACTCATGCCAACTATCCTTCTTCTGAAGTGGGCCTGATTATTCATCTCCTCTGAAGCAATACAAGACACAAAAGTGATGTATTATCCTCCCAAACACAGATATAGTAAGTAAAATTTAGTCCAAAATGTCTCACAGTTTTTTCTGCGGGCAGGAAAATGAAAATTCTTTAGACATGACAGCACACAGATGTTTGTGTGCTACTACTACTACTACTACTACTACTACAGTAGTAATAGTAGTAATAGTACTAGTAGCAGCAACAGAAATAAGATTTGTAGCTTTGCAGGATGTGTCAGAGATGAGAATACACTACCTGCAGATGAGTATGAGGGATCCTCCAGCATGCTGCAGGTGTGTGTCTTTGGAAGGATGCAGCTGTGGGTCTAACACCATCCCTGCAGGAAGCACAACACAGCCAAGGCATTCAGTAACAGTATGCCTCTACTGCCAGCATTGTAATTACAATCAGTGTAGTTACTCAAATTACTGCATTTTTCACTTCAAATCAAGCCAGACCCAAATCTTCTGTTGGGGGTCACCTCTATCTGCACAAAACCAATAACGTCAATTAAATCACTCAGTCAGTTTACCTCGGAGAATCTTGTTTCCTGTTTCTTTTATAACCAGTTTAATGGAGCTTGTCCAGCCTTCTTTATATGCTAGTATTTTTATGTGTGGAAGATACAGAAATATTGTTAAACTGAAGAATTATATTTCGTGTGTGGTCAGTTAAAATTGCTGATGGGAGAATTGAGACACGCTGAGGATAGGAAGCACTGTCAGGCCCCCTCTTGTCCATTTTGACTCTGCTCCTCAAACAGCATTTGTTTATTGTGCTTTTTGTTCTGCAAAAGAGGCTTACTTTAATTGCACAATACAATGGATACAGTATGTAAAATTAGTCAGAAAAGGAAAACTGCAGAGTAACAAAAATGTCTTCAGTTCCTAATGAGGGTTACCATCAGTCACAATTTCTCTCTCTCTCTCTCTCTCTCTCTCTCTCTCTCTCTCTCTCGCGTGCGCTCTCTCGTTCTTTCTCCTATACACACACTCTCTTACTGCTTCCCTATTTCCCCTCTATTCAAAAAAGCTTCAGACTGAACCAATATGCATATAAACATGACGTTCAGCCACTGCACCCTACCATCGGTCTTGCACACCTGCAAACACACAACCACACAAAACCAATTAAATCTGTTCTGTGTATTGTGAAAGTAAGTATAAAAACACAGCTGCATTGGAAGAATGAACTTACCCACCAATGTTGCTACTTAATACGAACTTCCTCCCAGTCTGCTATAACATCATTGTTGTTTTATGCTCCAAGGTTAGTTAAAAGGAAGGGATATTACTTGTGTCCCCACCTCTCTCAGACGGATACTGCACCTCTACCGAAAACTCGTACTTTAAATACAGCTATATTACTGTAACTCGCTCAGCTAAAAAGTATCACTTTTCTTATTGCAAAGTATTTCAGTATTCCCCGGCCACTTTTAATTGTGAGGTTTTCCCTGTCTAATTAAATTGTAGGAGTATTTTGATAGTTTAGTACATCTTTACAGATGTCATGCCATTTCACAAGATAAAAAGCATGATAAAACCTGCCCTACATATCACATACATATCACTATGTGTCAGCAAAATCTGTGAAAAGAGTAAAACTAAAATAAAATAGTAACACTGCAGCTTGCATCAGTAAAAGGTTTCATTCCAATGTCAATACCCCATGGACATGTGGTCCATGTCACTTGTAATTTATTGCAGGATTTCCTATTAAAATCCTATGAAAAACATCCTCATTAAAAGTTAGAGTAGTGCATGAGGCTGTGGGTGAATAAAAGAGAAAGACCAGTAGCCAGAGTGTTGCTAATTGACTTTGGTCCCTGCATTTTGTGCCAGTAGCTTATGATTCTGGATCATTCCTTTTATATTGGTGTCAACCGGTAATTATGCACATGGGCAGTTACACACAAAACACACACATGCACACATTCCCTCTCCCATTAGTACATTCTCACAGATGTGGACCTGCATTCATATACTGGTGAGAAACACAGTACTTAAAGTCCACAAACTTTCATTGCTCATCCTCACAGCTGGTTTGTTCAGCAGGGCCTCCAGCAGTACTTAAAAAGCGTTCTTTCTTATAAATTTCCATCATATCTGTCTCTCTGCGCCCACGTGCCCCCTTCTTCCACCCCCACCTGCCCCTGACTCCTGCCCATTGTTGACCTCACAAGCAGCTTCGCCCCCTCTTCAACAGCTGGGGCCTGCATTCCTCAGAACAGTGTCTGAAAAATGTCAGAAATACAGTTTGCTGCGGTGCTTCAAGGGGCCTGGATCATGGTTCTCATAGAAGCTCATTAAAAGTATGTAACAGGCATGAATATATGTAATACTGTATAGTCTGGGTACATAAAGGATGCAGGATTTAGCAAACTTGCTTGGGCTCCAGTTCCAGTCATTAAACTGTCAGTGAAATGAGTTGAGAGTTGCTCAGGCAGCCCTTTCTCTGTGCTATGGATCCTTCTTCTTCTAAATTTCTTATTCATTTAATTCCAATATACTGTATCATGAGAACAGGAAAAAATTGATCCAATGTGTACATTTAAGAAATTATTCCCCAATGAAACATTAAAGGAAAACAAAACAGGAGACATCACTGACTTTATATATATATATATATATATATATATATATATATATATATATATATATATATATATATATATATATATACCAATTTGGAGTTCATTTGAGTGATCCAACAAACTAAAACCAGGTTAAGAACAAGTGACTTAGACCAATGGAGCTCTACCTCAGCAATGTATTGAGAGTACTACTTTTAAGTTTAGTCATGGATTGTCTGTGTGTGATGAGGAAATTTCACCTAACAGCCCTGAAATTGCTAGGCATAATGTGCGGAATTCCCTTCACTGCAGTTAATTCAGGACTCCCTGTTCTTCCTGTTCACTCACTGTGTGATGCAGTGTGCCCGTAAAGGCGTCTCAGAGGAGGCAATCATTTTGGAGCATGCACACCCACACAACAATAGAGAATCACAATTCCTGTAGCCTTGGCACGAGGTTCACTGACACTAAGAACAAAAGTGTTCAAATGCATACAGGCCTCATGAAAGAAAATAGGGTAAAAGACAAGCATTAATTGTTTGCCCTGGGATACTCCCCAGAGAATGACCACCCTTATTTTGTTTACTGCATATCCATTCTGCTCTTTTATCATTGTGTTTCAAGGGAATTAATATCCCTGAGGATATTCATTAGTACCTGATCTGCCAAAACAGGAGAATGTCTTAAATAGTGAGACTTGCTTTTCACAAGCATACAGTCATATTCCAGTTTGTCCTGCTTCCAAGCTGCTAGGTTAAGACAACATCAAAAAGACCAGACTTTTTATTAGCTTAAAGTTCAGTCCTCAGAGAACTGTCCAAATCTCTCCCATTCTTACAAAAATACAAGTAGTAGAACAACTGGCCAAATATACCGTCACAGTCAGGTTTTACAAGTAATACCACTCAAATAAGGTTATACTCTAGGGTATAACAAACAATACATACTATATCCTTCAAAAGTGGAATAGAATCCCATAAGCTCTCATAATATGCACTAAATCTCACAGGATTTGGTGTAGGACTGGTGAAGGACATTCACCCTGAAATTGCAATAAGAAAGTATGAAAATGTATTATAGCGGGCTCTGAAACTAATCTGTTTATTATATGGCATGAGGGAAACATCATCAGCCACATTTAGGCCAATTATAAAGCATGTGTGTAAGCTATTAACCATTTCACTGGTCCACTGCCTACCACAATAATTCCCACTCTGTCAAACACCGGAGGGATCAAGAGATAACCAACATTAACATTCACAGCCCCTGTGTTGGCACCTGCCTTTCAACTACAGAGAGACCCTGTAATGCATAGTGTGCTCACAAATTCCACTCCTCTATTGAAAGATGATTTGATTTTGCACATGGCTGACCTCTATCTACTGTATGCTTCTCAGCCTCCTGTATTAGTGCATCACAGATCTCCTCCACAGTGCACACAGAAAGCCTTCTGAGAGAAGAAACATGAGCTGACAAAACAAGAAATACTACATCTGTGATTGGGACACAGGGAAGCAGTTAGCATCTGTATTTCATTTCAGTAACATTTACTTCAAGTAAGGTCTGTCTCTCATATTAGTCAAATATTAAAAGTGGTGACTCAACTTATCCATCTCTAGTATCTGCACTTGTTCTGCTTGGGCTCTCATGCAGCAATGGTATTTTAGTAACAAATCCTAGCAGCAAAACATAATGAGGCTGTTGTGAAATTTATCTGCCTTTGAATATGGTGAATGACAGGATAAAGTACAGCATTACATTAATTGTAAAATGTTTAAAATAGTTTATGATGTTCCTTGCCAATAATCTCAATTTGACCTATGACATTTTGCACCAGTCGAGTAAAGTGCTTGTTATGATGCCTGATTTTAAAAGTATAAAATAAAAATATACATTTAACGTTGGTAAAGACCATACCTGTGCACTGTAACAGAATTAACGAGTAGTTCTGTTTATGGCAGATATTATGATTATAACTACGTTATAACTAACCTATGCTGAGTGGTGCAATTTAAAAAAAATTCGGTAACCCTGAACATAGTGGCCGTTTAAAATTCAAACTACACTTTAATAGGGCTTACTTTCTTCTGGTGCAACCGTCTTCTAGACGTGTTAAAACATTTCTATGAGAGACTGTATTGCCTCAGTGGTTGGAGAGTACTTCAAAATTGGAAGTCAAATTTCACCCTCATGTATGAAAAAAATCAATTTGAAATGGTCCCTGGACAATATCTACACCAATTAAGCATATTTTACTACTGTCCCAGTGCTAAATTACTAAATGTTTAATAGGAAAGGCCAAAGTCAGATTTTGTCTTATTCTCAGAGCTTAATGAGCAATCAGGGTGATGAATAATCCACAAAGAATTCTGTTCCTCCACTGACTAATTTACAGTAAATACCAGTTCAGAAAGAACACTGACTAATGTTCAATTGCTATAACCATTCTAGGAACTATGTAACTATTTCAGGAAAGTACATTCCACATTTTAGCTGATCACAAAAATAAAAGCAATTATTTTAAATATTTCAAAAATTTGAACGTAGGCTTTTGATCCACTATAACCCTGATCAGGATAATGTGGCTAGTAAGCGTGAAAGAGAGAAAGAATTAATTATTTAAGTACACATTTCTGTAATGAGCATATTATTTCAATAGTTGGATTATGTTCATGAAATAAATCTGTACTGAGCTAGTCCGTTGAATTTAAAGGCCTGAAAAAAGTTTGATAACCCCCTAATGTATTCAACAGTCAATCAGTAGGAAATCAATAGCTGTACCAGAAACACAACACAAAGCCATCAGATTTGCCTCATCAAAGAATACTGCTAAGACTCACAGATATCTTTGCATCTACTAATCCTTTCAATTGTTCAAAAATCTATCAGCTCACTATTTTGTAAAACAGTGCATTGATTGCTCCCTCCATATGCAGTACAACCACAAGACCGCTATACCTATTTACTGAAATCCATGAGAACATTTCACAGAGCAGAACCTTGGTGCTTGGTTAAATTTATTTTGCTAAGAAATCTTGATTTGTCAAATATTCCATGCACTTTTTTAATACTTGCTTTAAATACTCTCTTATTTCTTAAACAATCACCTTCACTACACACCTTTTTTGATTACATATTTAGTATAAACAATGCATTTTAGGCCTTCAGAAAACAATGGCATACATTTTCATACCGAGTGAATATATGAGTTGTATTTACAGCTAACTGGGCATGCAAGATGCTTGGGGAAGGAATCTTTATTCGGGCAGTGTGTCACGTTTCCCTGACCTCGGTAGGCCAGAACAATTCCAGGGCGCCTCCTGGCTCTCCATCCACTTCCTCCATGTGTGTTTCCCACGCTCGGCATGTGGACAGCGAAGGAAATCTACATGGAAACCTTGTAGACAAAGCATGAAGACCAAAATGGCTACAGGTGGGAGGAGTGGTATTTCCTCTCTTTAGATCAAAGCAGGAGTCTCTATTTGTTTGGATACTAAGAGGAAGATGTGTATCTGCAGCATCTTAAGCAACATCCACCCTTTATATTCATATTTATTTATGGTCTGAGAGAGCCGGACAGTCAATGGATCTTTCTCCTGTAAACAGAAATTCTGTTCCCACACTGGAAATTCCACTCAGTTCTACTGTTTTGGGTTCAACTTCATAGTGAAAACAAAAAAATGACAAATGAATCCAGGGCCAGTGTATGCAAGGTGCGGACTACTTTTTCAAGTTGGGAATCACTGTCCGTTGTTTAAGGCTACTTTCTGATATTGACCAACCACATTTGCAGGAAGGACAAATCAGCATGTTTTTTTGTTTGTTTGTTTGTTTGTTTTGACTACTAACCAATTGATCACCCACAATCACTTACATAAAAACCAGCAAAAGCAAACTAGAGCTTCAATAAAGACTTGAACAGTCAGCTTGATGATTTCCTCAAAGCTGAGCAGGTACACAGCGTCATTGAAGCTCAGAATCAGTGCATCGCTGGGACTAAACTCCCTCCTGTGCATTAACATGGAACTGCATTACCTGCACGAGCGCATCCAAACATCTATAAAGTCACACAGGTGCCAAAGAGGAGAAATGGACTTGATGCGCTTCATGGACTGGTATAGCAACTGTTTATTCATAGTATTAATGAACACTTAAGATTTCTTTCAAAGTGTGACCACCAGTCTACCACAACGCCAACATCTCTGATGTTTTCAGTACCCTGAAGGAGCAAGTCATCAATTCGAAACACAGATAGGATAAATGCGAGATGGTTGATTTAAAAGATGACTACTTACCATTTGCTGGAGTCAAGCAGTGAAAAAGCACGAGTATGAAAGCCGCGCTTTCTCTCGGAGTCATATTCATTCAGTGTGTTCAGAGAAGGTGTCGGTTCTCTACAGTATCACTCACTCCAAGTGACTCGTGAAGCAGCTTAAACTCCGTATAACAGCGTGCGCCCTTCCGTCCAGTTGAGAAAAAAACACTTAATGTTATTGTTCAATAGAGATCCCTTTGACAAGAACACACTTGCATACAGTTCAGAGTATCAGATCCGGCGAGGTAAGTCCCATATAATGGAAACAAGCGTCCCGAACTCCAGTGAAGAGCAGTCTCGCGCGCAGGTGCGAGTGTTGTGAGTGTTTTCCCTTAAAATGGTCTGGATAAAATTTGGGAAACAATATACTGAAGCTTCCAATAGAATAGCCTCACAAGTCCCAGGATTAAAGATGAATATCAAGATAAATTATTCGAATTTAAATGAATTGAAGTCTTGAAAGCGCGTGAAACTCATGTCTGAGGCAGTGCTCTCTCAGCTGCTTTGGGCGCGCGCGCGCGCAGACTTTATAGGAAACACGACGCAACGTCACAGTCCAGTGAACACGCAGCGCGCGCTGCTGCATCTGTGGCCAAACTTACCTCAGCTTCATATATTGAGTCTATTTAAACATGTTTTGTGGCTGCCACATAAATACGCTTACTCTTATGCAGGCAGTAACATAAACTATGTTATTTAAGCCAAGGCTAATGATGTCCCCAAAATATTTTTTTTTTTTTTTTAAAGTGGAACCAAATATTGTCTTATGAAACATAAACCATTTTCTTCCTTTGTTATTCAAATTGTCAGTCTTGATCCCCAAATCGTTATCTCATTATATTCTTCTCATTTGGTCAGATAGCTAATTAAATGACATTTTAAATAAATAAATAAATAAATACAATATTTTTTTTTAAAATCGTTCTGTCTGTGTGCTTTTCTTACTATATTACCTCCCCAACAGAGTTTTTATACTGATAGTGTTCTTGGTCTGTGAGCTAGTGAACCAATATCAGGATGTATTTATGGACAGAGACTTCAAAGCACTTCTATAAGATGCCCTGCATACGGGAGTGTGCCAAATACATAAAGTACATAAATGTATATAAACGTCTTAGCCGCCACTGTTGTACAAATGAAACTGTGATCTATTCTGTACACTCATCCTGTAACAGTTACACTATCTCCACATAGTAGCTAAAATGCTATCAAACCAAATACATAAGACAAACAAGTCCTGGGTTTATTTTTAACTATTTAAAAACAAAACAAAACAGGACACACATCTAAATTATATCAACACAAATAATCAATGGTAATCTCTGACCCTCTTCCCCATGGTGTCTGTAAGATCAATACACTGTTCACCTAGATGCTAGAAATAACACACTTCATGCCGAGACATCTCATGCAATCCTTTGTTTTCGGAAGCTTAGGACGGATGCTTTGTTTCTGAGTGGACAAATCTGTTAGCAATGTGCTACGAGTGATACACAGCTTGTTTGTTTGTTTTTTTTCAACACTGTGTGGCAAAGAAGATGATATAAAGCCTGAAACCATGGGAGGCATACCTATTTGTACTACCCATATCTTCCAGTTACATATAGTAATCTATACAAAAATAAACACACACACACACACACACACACACACACACACTCACACACACACACACACACACACTGTGTGTGTGTGTGTGTGTGTGTGTGTGTGTGTTTTAGAAGCAGAGATCATAAATGGGACATTTTAACTATACTGACCGTAACACATTGGTTACATTTTTTAAATTGCCAGTTTGGCTATTTACTGTTTACTAAAAGAGACTTTCAAAATAAAGCAATTGATATAGAGTGGTATAAATGATAAATGTAAGGATTTTTCAAAAGTATCTTTTGATTCATAAGGGCATTTAAAGGTGCAACACAAGATTTGGACCAAATAAACAAATACTGTACAGCTGTGGGATTGCACATAAGGATTATATCATATAACACGTATTTAAATAAAACTGAAAGCACTTGTGTTTGTTATTCCACATCACTTAACTAACAATAACCACTAACAACATAGTTGATTTTACATCCTTAACACCAAAACACACATAGAGATGAAGAAGAATTTTTTTTTTCTTTTGCAAGTGAGTCTTTAAAGATGTGAACCATCGGCCAGAAGGGCAGCTAGATAAGATTTGAGCTGGAACAATTGCTGGAAGTTCAGATATGAGATGACTGGGCTTTTAAGACATTTCTTTTTTAACCTAACGTGCAGAACACAATACTAAGTTTTAAACAGTTGTATGTATTCAGCTTGAGCTCTTTCCTTCAATTCAGCAATAACCTCATGTTATAACAACAGCATCTGCTGTAAGATATAGCAACCTAAATATACAATTATTTAAATGTAATAGCTTAACACTGGCTCAAATGTATAGAAACTGGCTTGCATTCTTTTGCTAATCTGTTATTACTAAACTGTAATATCAATAATTACAAAAGTTATTCAGTAAGAACCATGCTTGGTTACTGATGCTAATTATAGTTACAAATTTTTTTTTTCTGTCACTTAAGTCTTTTTCGCTTAACATCAGTTTCAGCATGGAAATGTAGCTTAACCATTTGTTATAGAAATGCAGTACTCAATCAAGCTTAAGTATTTTTTTTTCACTAAATCAAAATAGGCTTAATATTAAATATATTGGCTGCAACTAAAACTTGTCAGACTTCACTTTTTATATAGTCTGTGTTTAGGTAGGATACATTTAGCATTTTAATTCATATAGAACAGCAGAGAGATGCCAGAGTGCACACTGCATTGTATATAATAAACAAACAAAAACAAAAAGTGTGGCAGTGGTTGCTCAGTGGTTAAAGGCTCTGGGTTACTGATTAGAGGGTCAGGACTAAAAGCCCCAGCACTACCAAGCTACCACTGTTGGGCCCTTGGGCAAGGCCCTTAACCCTCGATTGCTCAGTCGTATAAATGAGAGCATAAATAAGTCGCTCTGGATAAGGGCGTCTGCCAAATGCCATAAATGTAATGTAACGTAAAAACCGTGGTTCTCACACTCTGGTATTCCATTTTTGTATTTTGTATGAGATGCCATCTTGTGGTCAGAAAGCAGCACTGCACCTTCTTTCGGTGCGCGTCAGAGGTTACTGTAAAAAATAAAATCCCACTTGTCCACCAGCCTGCATTGGTGTTTTTGAAAACCTGTATACTTTTATAAACCATTAAAGGGCAGCAGAGTGGTGTAGCGAGTAGTTGTGGGAGTTTCCTCCCAAAACCGTGCCAGTAAGTGGACTGGAATCTAAACCTTCCCTAGGTGTGAACTGTGAATGAGTGTGAATGGCACCCTTCAATGGACTGGTCTCCCATCCAGGGTGTATTTCCGCCCAATGTCCCCGAGACAGGCTCCAAATTCATCATGCTTACTGAAAATGAATCAACAAATAAATTGTAAAATTTGTATGTACATCAGCAGTCAACCATTTGAATACACCAGCTCACAGAAGGGTTCTTTTTTACTAGAATACAGTAATGAAGGCTTTAACACCAGAGGCATAGGTACAGCATTGGATTTTAGGTTTGAATCCCACTGAAATATTTTCCAGATTCCAGTGCTTATTCTTGGATGGTTAACAATGCAGCTAATATATACCTTTGTAGCACTACTGCCTCACAGCTCCAGGGTCCCAGGTTCAATCTTGACCTCAGATTACCGTCTGTGTGGAGTGTCCATGCATGTTCTCCCTGTGTCCCCATGGATTTCTTCCAAGTTCTCTGGTTTCCTCCCACCTTCCAAGCATCTCAGAACACACAATGCATCAAACCTTGAGGTGGATGAACTACAACAGAAGAAGACCACATCAGGTTCCACTACTGTCAGCCAAGAACAAGAATCTGAGGATATATACATATATATACACACACACGCACACACACACACACACACACACACACACACACACACACACACACACACACACAGTATCTCACAAAAGTGAGTACACCCCTCACATTTTTGTAAATATTTGATTATATCTTTTCATGTGACAACACTGATCAAATGACACTTTACTACAATGTAAAGTAGTGAGTGTACAGCTTGTATAACAGTGTAAATTTTCTGTCCCCTCAAAATAACTCAACACACAGCCATTAATGTCTAAACCACTGGCAACAAAAGCGAGTACATCCCTAAGTGAAAATGTAGAAATTGGGCCCAAAGTGTCAATATTTTGAGTGGCCACAATTATTTTCCAGCACTGCCTTAACCCTCTTGGGCATGGAGTTCACCAGAGCTTCACTGGATGCCACTGGAGTCCTCTTCCACTCCTCCATGACGACATCACAGAGCTGGTGGTTGTTAGAGACCTTGTGCTCCTCTACCTTCCATTTGAGGATGCCCCACAGATGCTCAATAGGTTTTAGGTCTGGAGACATGTTTGGCCAGTCAATCACATTCACCCTCAGCTTCTTTAGCAAGGCAGTGGTCATCTTGGAGGTGTGTTTGGGGTCGTTATCATGCTGGAATACCGCCCTGCGGCCCAGTCTCTGAAGGGAGGGGATCACTGTCTGCTTCAGTATGTCACAGTACATGTTGCCATTCAATGCCGTTCCCGCAATGAACTGTAGCTCCCCAGTGCCATCTGCACTCATGCAGCTCCAGACCATGACACTCCCACCACCATGCTTGACTGTAGGCAAGACACACTTGTCTTTGTACTCCTCACCTGGTTGCGGCCACACACGCTTGACACCATCTGAACCACATAAGTTGACGTGGACCATACATAAGTTCATCAGACCAAATTGCATGGTTCCAGTAATCCATGTCCTTAGTCTGCTTGTCTTCAGCAAATTGTTTGCGGGCTTTCTTGTGCATCATCTTTAGAAAAGGCTTCCTTCTGGGACAACGGCCATGCAGACAAATTTGATGCAGTGGTCTGAGCACTGACAGGCTGACCCCCAACCCCTTCAACCTCTGCAGCAATGCTGGCAGCACTCATACGTCTATTTCCCAAAGACAACCTCTGGATATGACGCTGAGCACGTGCACTCAACTTCTTTGGTCGACCATGGCGAGGCCTGTTCTGAGTGGAACCTGTACTGTTAAACCATTGTATGGTCTTGGCCACCGTGCTGCAGCTCAGTGCCAGGCCATCTTTATGTAGAGCAACAATTCTTTTTTTCAGATCCTCAGCGAGTGACCAGTATGAGGGAGTGTGAGAGCGATGACACCAAATTTAACACACCTGCTTGCCATTCACATCTCAGACCTTGCAACACTTGTAACAAGTCACATGACACCGGGGAGGGAAAATGGCTAATTGGGCCCAATTTGGACATTTTCACTTAGGGGTGTACTCACTTTTGTTGCCAGCGGTTTAGACATTAATGGCTGTATGTTGAGTTATTTTGAGGGGACAGCAAATTTACACTGTTACACAAGCTGTACACTCACTACTTTACATTGTAGCAAAGTGTCATTTCTTCAGTGTTGTCACATGATAAGATATAATCAAATATTTACAAAAATGTGAGGGGTGTACTCACTTTTGTGAGATACTGTATATATATGTACACACAGTGCGCTCCACAATCTAAGAAATAAAGCCATAATATAACAGAAAACACACAGGCAGCACTTTACCCGAACTTTGTCCTGTAATTAAAAAAATGGAAATTTCTGTTAATTTATGGTTTACCTGCAGTAAATAAAAAAGATAATTTTTGTTCAACTTTTCTGCTAGTTAACGGTGTACCTACAGTGATAATAACTCTTGTTTAAAAAATTCAAACAAATCTTCTGCAATAAAAACAGATTTTTTATTAACTTATAGATCTTTCACAATTCTGTAAAAATACTAAACTAAGAACAAAAACATATGTCTCAAAGGGAAACATTTATCTGTAAAGTGTTCCATGTTTGCTAATTCCTTACAGTCTCTCTTAACATTACAAACAAACAAACAAACAAACAAATTACATCAACTGATTAAATTATTGGAAAATTTGCAGTTTTTACAGATGGGCAGGGATGGGGGGATTTGCTTCTTTTCGGCAGGTAAGATGAACGCTGTAAACAAAAGAGAAAAATATATTACTGCTTATCACTGGCACAACAATTATAAGAGACAATTAGAAAGTGTCAAAAAAAGAAAGAGTCTAAAAGAAACGTACCACTTGTAAAATAAACGTGCAGTAAATGTCTTGAGCCACCAGACTGATTTCAATGGTTGTTTAAAAAAGTATTAGAATTAATAAATACTACCAGAGAAAGAGAGAGAAAAAAAAGAGGGAGAGCGAGGAACAGAGAAGGAAAGAGACTGTCAGAGAGGGAAAGACAAAGATGGAGAAAAAGAGAGACAAAGAAAGACAGGTCGAGGTCTGAAGAGATGGAAAGAGCAAGAGAAGGAGATACCCAAAAGAGGAGAAATAGATTTTGAGAGACAGATAGAGAAAGAGACGGAGAGATAAAGACAAGGAAAGAGAGAGAAAGATAGGTAGAGACAGAGAGAACCAAGTGATGATAAAAACCAAGGCAAGCAAGAGAGAAGAAACAACAAAAATCAACAAAACATAAACTTCTATAACATCAAGTTTAATTGCAAGTTTTATACTAAATTAAACTTAAAAATATGAGAACAAAGTGGGCAAATTTTAAGTCAAATCTGAGAAACCAGTAAACTAAAATCAGTAGACAAAATGGTTGAAGACGCTAGCTACCTAGCAAGCTAACTGGCAACAGCACCAATTGTCAACTGTCAGTTACCAACTGCCAACTGCCATGCAATCTCAGACCTAAACCAGGACAAAACTACTAAAAAGGACAGCAAAAAGAGAAGGGAAGCAAAAACAAAGATAAGAAAATGAAAGAAACAAGAATAAAAAAGGATTACCTACAGAACATTCCTAAGAGGTATCAATATTTATATTTAAAGAAAAACTTGACTTCTAATACATCCATGTAAAAAAAAAAAAAAAAAAAAAAAAAAAAAAAAAAAAAACACACATAGCTAAACAGCTTAGCTCTGTATATAAACAAAGTGGAGAACATAGCAGTGTTTTTTTTTTTTCTCAACCTGAAAAATGGACCCAAAATAACAACAACCAGATGGATCGAGTCTAGAAAGTCTGGTGATCCATTACCCAGAGGATATGACCAGTGAAGCAGGGGGGAAAAAATACTGAAACAAGCTGCTCAGAAATCACCCTGAGACACCAGAGTAGACAAGGCAAGGTGAAAGACCAGTAATGACAGACGATTACGCTGCCATACTTACATGGCAGTAAAACAAAGAACAATGTTACACTAACATTATACTTGAAATACAGTTGTTTGTCAGAGATGCAAGGAGATAGATCTGGTTAGAGAGACAGGGAGAGAGGTAGCTGGGGTCAGAGAGAGACAAGGACACAGAGAGATATACAGGGAGAGAAAAAGAGAAAACTTGTTGACTTGCAGTACACGAGGGTGGTTTGAGCATGGACCGGCCAGACGCTACTTCAGTGGCTCTAAAACAAAGAACAAAAATTACTACTAATACAGACTAAAATTACACTGTGGTTGTTTTTTTTGTGTGTGTCAAAGATGCAAGGAGAGAGAGAGAGAGAGAGAGAGAGAGAGAGAGAGAGAGAGAGAGAGAGATTTCTGTATCAAGGGATAGGGAGAGAACAGACAGGGACAGAGAAAGAAATGGAGATAACTTGCAACTTGTAGAGCATGGGGATGCCTTTATGATTGACTGAGCAGATGCTAGTTTTATGGCTGTAAAATAAAGGAACATATTTTTTCTAATGCACACTAACATTACACTTGAAATGTTAAGAGAGATAGAGAAGGATAGGGTGAGAAAGAGATAGACAGGGACAAAGATGACTTACAATTCGTAGACTAGGAGAGCACATGGATGGCTTGAATATAGACCACTGTGTTTCACTGGAGGTGGAGCCCTCTAAATCTCTAGTTATCATCTTGGACATGTATGAATTTAATATACATTGATCCTTATTGAAGATACTAAAGTTATTCAGTCATAAGCAGTGAGTGATTTATCTCTTTTTCTTTTGATATTTCATTAACATTAATCACAGATAGCAGCAGGTATATTAGGCTGCTCTCACTTTAAGACCTAATGCACAGATCTAATATATTGACACTTATCTGATTTCTTTCCCAACGGGTTACGTTCACTTAACACATAAACGAATGCGCTTACGTGAATGCTCACCAAGATGGGCATTTTGACATAACTTTGTGTGCATTTGACCTGCAGAAAAGAAGGCTACTCTAATTGTTTCATGTGCCAAGCTCGCACCCAGTACTGACAGTAAAACTGTACATTTACAGACACTCACCCAAGTAACAACCAAGCAACTTTACAAAATGTTACAAAAAAAAATCTCTCATAGAAAGCTGCTCAGTTTGTAAAATTATGGGGGAAAAAAATCATAAATCCTTAAATATCCCAAACCAAGTGCTGGTTAATAATTAAATGATAATTTCATTGTGAACACAGCTTGCTACAGATCTTTCAACTGTACTTTCATGCTGCAAATCTCCCCTTCTACCACATCATAAAAGGTGTTCAATTAGACTAAGATATGGTGAGATATATTGTCATGTTCATGGAGCCAGTTTGAGATGACTTGTGCTTTGAGACATGGTGCATAATCATGCAGGAAGTAGTCATTATAAGATGGGTAAATTGTAGTCAGAAACTATACTCAACTAGGCAGTGGCATTCAAACGTTTCTTGATTGGTATTGAAGGTGTGCCAAGACAACGTTCCCCATGCCATGATGCCAAATTCTGACCCTAACATTTGCATACAGAGTATGATTTCTGCATGCTGCAGCAGAAATCAAGATTCATTGGACCAGGTGACATTTTTTTCACGGTTCAACTAGACTGTAGCCTCAGCTTCTTGTTCTTTGTTGAGAGATGTGGAACCAAATGTGATCTTCTGCTGTTGGTCTGTTAGTCATCCATCTTAAGGTTTGATATGATGTGAGTTCATAGATGCTTTTATCTTCTTCACAGTTGTAAAGTGTGGTTATTTAAGTTACCGGAGCCTTCTTGTCAATTCCTGATCATTCTCCACTCTCTCAGCTAGGCATTTCTGCAGGTAGAACTGTCACTCACTGAATGTTTTTGTACCATTCTGTGCAAACTCTAGAAACTATTGTGAACGAAAATCCCAGATCAACAGTTTCTACAAATCAGCCATTCTGACACCAACAATTCCAAGGTCATTGAAATCACATTTTCCCTATTATGATGTTTGATGTGAATTAACTGAAGCTCTTGACGTGTATATGCATTGTTTTTATGCATGTTGCTGCCATGTGATTGGCTGATTCAATAATTGCATTAATGAACAGGTGTACAGGTGTACAGGTATTCCTTATAAAGTGGACAATAAGTGTAAATCTACACTTCTTTAGGCAACAGCATTAACTATGTTATTTAAGATAATTCCTAATAACCCCTACAGATAGTCAGCTGTTTGTATTGATGCCCCCAAAATAAAAATAAAAAGTGGAAGCAAGCACTGTCTAATTATATTGAAATATAAACCCATTTTATCTGTTTATTCTTCTTGTGTATTGAATGTATATGTTTGCACGGAACAAAAAGGAGTGGCTCTTAATTTCATTGTACATATGTATAGTGACAATAAAAGGCATTCATTCATTCATTTTCCTCTGTTACATAAATTGTCAATCAAGGTTAATTTTTGGTCCCCAAATCTTTATTTGATTATATTCTCCTCCTCTCATTAGATAATATGGTTTTAGCCCCCACTGTTATCCAGATGTCATTGAGATCTATTTTCATTTCTTTGGCAACCCTACATTCCTTACAGATCTTGTACACACCACTAACAGCAAGAACTTTCCAACATCCAACTTTCTCAAAATCTTCTGATGCCGTTATATTCTCTGTTGTTTGCAATCTTCGGGTAATCTTTCATTTCACACACTCTGTTGTTGTCCTTCAATAGAAAAGTTCACTTAACAAATAAAAAAGTAATTGTAACTTATAAAATGTAGTTAGGAAAACTTAAGTCATTTCAACTTCTTTATTCAACTGCAATCTAAGTTGGCTCAACTAGCATTCAAGTTAGATTTATTCAATATTAATAGTGCATTTAAGTTAGATGTACTCAAAATTAGTACATTAAATAAATAAAATTGTATCCAAAATGAGAATAAAAGTATAAAATTAACAAAACACAACATTATCAAACTTCAAAGGCTCAGTACATTTATTGTCTACAAACACACAGTATAAGTCTTGTACACAAGTTGACCAATAAAATATTGCTGAAGCACACAAACCAATGTGCAATTATGATCAGAAGCTGTTAAAAGTGTTATCCATCCATCCATCCATCTTCTACCGCTTATTCCTTTTCAGCGTCAAGGGGAACCTGGAGCCTATCCCAGGAAGCATCGGGCACAAGGCAGGGTACAACCTGAACAGGGTGCCA